>NC_056737.1:1702977885-1702990385 GCF_019279795.1 Protopterus annectens | reverse complement strand
CATTGTCGGATGTCTACTTGTTCCTTATAAAAAATCCGCCTCAATATAGTTCCAAATCAGTCACAAAAAACAAAAAAAATATGTTATTAAATCACCACGACTCTCTTCCTATATACTTTCGATCAATAAACCACCTCAAAGCTGGACTGAAGTAGTGATCACTCTGATGAATAGAGCAGTTGTGGGAAAGGTTTGCACGAAAAGCTGCTGCTCATATAAAACACAGTACTTGGAGACAAATGGTAGAACCTTCCAAAACCAACAGTCATAAGCACCTCCCATTGTCCAATATCTGCTCGTTCTGTTTGAAGCACAGCACATATAGTCTGAAGAACGCTGTAAATGCAGGCCCCACCAAAAAGCAATAATTCTGTAAAAAAAAAAAGAAGTTATGTCTTACCATAACGTTCCATCTGTGTTGTAGATCTTTATTCATTCATTAGAGATAGGACCTCGGTTCCATCCTCGGAACCGATACGGCCATTTCCCAGCTCACGCAAGCCAAAAACTCTCAGCTAAGAACCTACCCACAATGCCCCTCTCCTAGTTACTCCAGATCGAGTTTGCCCACCCTAGATAAAAGATGCAGTAATAGAAAAAATAGTAGGAGGCTCTGCCTGAGCAAATACCCTAACCAGGAGTTCCTAAAGTCCATCAGGAGTCCAGGCAGAGGGAAGGAGGGCGGGAAGTAATGAATGAACAAAGATCTACAACACAGATGGAATGTTATGGTAAGACATAACTTCTTTATCTGATGTTGTAAATCTTTGTTTATTCATTACAGATAGGACCGAGTCCTTAGCTACTTAAGTCCTGGGTGGCCCTAAGGAAGGATATTCCTGAGCACCATAGACCCAAAAGATGCTTGTCCCCTGGAGGCCAAATCCAATTTGTAATTAGATATAAAGGTATGAGGTCTTGCCCAAGTGGCTGTTGTGCATATATCATCCATACAGGCTCTTGAATGAAAAGCTACAGAAGTAGCCATAGGTCTGGTAGAATGAGCCTTTATTCTGGAAGGTAAGGATAGCTTATTCTGTTGGTAGATAAAGGTAATGACATTTCTAAGCCAAGAGGATAAAGTCACTTTGGAAACAGGTTTACTCAATCTGGGTCCTGCAAAGGCCACAAACAATTGGTCTGTTTTTCCTGAAAGATTTAGTCCTATTCAAATAACAACAAAGCTGCTGGTGCACAGCAAGGGTGTGCAAAAGGTACTCCCCTCTATTAGAATGCCTTGGGAAGAAAACCAGCAGGTCAATAGATTGGTTAATGGAAAAGCCAGAAATGACCTTGGGCAAGAAAGAAGGGTCAGTATGAAGGGACACCCTATCCATGTGGAAGATCAAGTAAGGACTCCTGCCACTCAAGGCCTGCAGCTCAGATACTCTTCTCGCTGAGGTGAGTGCTACTAGAAGTATGGTTTTCCATGACAAAAATGTCAAATCACATGAATCAAAGGGCTCGAAGAGAAAACCTGTGAGACACTGAAGCACCAGAGCCAAGTCCCAGGGTTCTAAGGGAGGCTTGACCAGAGGTTTAACATGTGATTCTCCCTTCAAAAAGGTCTTGCATAGGCAGTGTGACATAATTGAAGAATTATCAAGACCATTATGAAAACTGACGATAGCTGCTTAATGTACAGTGATCGATGAAGCTGAGGCACCTTCATGTAAAAGAGTAGTCAGGTATTATAGGATTTTTTGAATAGGCATAGAGAAAGGGTCTGAGTTCTAGTCTTTGGCCTAAATAGAGAACCTAGTCCATTTACTGGAATAAACCTTTCTAGTGGAAGGTTTGTGTGAGGCCAGAAAAATTTCACGAACAGGAGATGGTACGTCAGGCAGCCTGACAATCAATGGAAGTGGAGGAACCAAGCTGTGAACTTGAGACTGTGCAAGTTCAGATGAATCAGTCCCTGAGGATGAGATAACAGGTCCTGGGAATGATCCAAGATCCACGGGCTGTGAATCAGATGAGGCCATAGAAACGGGAACCAGACTTGACGTGGCCAGTAGGAAGAAATGAGGATCACTTTGCTTTTCAACCTCTGAGCTTTCTGGAGAAATTTTGGAATGAGGGGAAGTGGGGGAAAGGCATACAGAAGATCTGGGGGCCAATCGTGTGTTAGAGCATCCCTCGGTGGTTCCCCCTGAGGGGGGATCAAGGCAAAATAGCTTCTGCATTTGTAGTTTAGGGGGGAAGCAAATAGGTCACAGCAAGGCTGCCTCAATGTTGGAAGATCTGATCTACTATTACAGGGTTGAGGGACCACTCATGAGGCATCAGGATGTTCCTGCTCAGATTGTCTGCAATAAGGTTGGAACTCCCGGGAATGTGCGTTGCTATAAGAAAGCAATTGGAAGCTATCACCCAGTGCCAAATCCTCATGGCTTCCCGACACAGGGGGAAATATCTGGGTCTGCCTTGCTTGTTGATATACCAGACAACTGACATATTGTCTGACTAAATTGCAATGGTCCCTGAGGGTAGGGATGCATGGAATGCTTGCAACGCTAAGAGAACTGCCCTCAGTTCCCGGACATTTATGTGCAAGTTGGTCTCGATGGGGGTCCAGGTGTCTGTGGTCACCGTGGCCGTGGGTTGGGGAAGACAGAACGATCAACACCAAAGATTTGTTTGTGGCTTCATCCACCATAGCATTTCTTCCTTGCAATGGTTTGTAAGGGATATCATGTGGTTGAGTGGGTGGGTTAACAATGACCAGTGTGCGGAAAGGAGCCACTGCAGGATTCTTATGTGCAGTCTCACCAGTGGTACTAAGGTAATGGCAGCTGCCATGGAGCCCAAGAGTTGCAGTACAAGACATGCTGGTACATATGTGTAAGGAAGAAGGTCTTGGAATTGGTGTTGTATTTTCAAAAGCCTGTGAGGGGGGAGAGAAGCAGGATAGGATGTTGTGTCTTTGCTGGGGACATCTGAGATTTGTCTTTATTGATTGTAATCCCCAAGCAGAGAGCGAAACCTTGAGAGTAAGACAGGCTGCAAACTAGGACATTCCTGGTCGGAGCGGTAAGGAGCCAGTCGTCTAGATAGGGAAACACCTGGAATCCTTGTAGTCGAAGATGAGCTACCACAACTGCCATACATTTGGTGAACCCTTGGGGAGCTGTCGAGAGACTGAATGGCAGTGCCCTGAACTGGTAGTAATTGGCTCCCAGCCGGAAGCAAAGAAACCTCCAGGAGTGGTGATCCATCTTTATGTGGTAGTACGCATCCTGGAGGTCTATAGAGCACATCCAGTTGTCCCTCCCTAGGAAGGGAAGAATGGACTGTACTGTGACCATCTGGAATTTTTGATGTTTGATAAATTTGTTCACTAGGCTGAGATCCAGGACTGGTCTCCAGTCCCCTGTCTTTTTTTGGCACTAAATAACCTTGAGTAAAACCCGGATCCTGTCTGGTCTGGTGGGACTGGTTGGATGACTCTTTTTCTTAGCAGCTTTTCTATTTCTAAGGCTGCTAATTCCCTCTGATTGGGTGGTACATTGGGGATTTGTTTGACGGGTCTGGGAGTTAAATTGAATAGTATTTGGTAGCCTCTGGATATTATTCTCTGCACCCAAACATCGGTAGTAATAAGATGCCAAGCTGGTAGATGCAGAGAAAAACTACCCCCAACTGCTTCCAGAGGAAAGCAATTGGGCCGCTGCTTAGGAGCGCTGGTAGGGTCTGCTGGAGAAAGAATCTCTGGTGCCCTGGTTAAGTGGACCCCCTCTATCCCGAAAGGGGCATCTTCCATATGAGTTGCCACCATTGCCCCGGGGGGATTGTTCACCAAGAGTGTCACGAAAGGATCCTTGGGATTTATTGAACCACAGCTTTCCTCCCTTCTGGTTCCTGGAGTAGGACCTCTGGGGGTTGGAAAAGCATATGCCCACAGCAGACAAGGTTTTTCCGTCTTTCTCACTACGTGCAAGTGTGCCTTGTACCTTGGGTCCAAAACGTGCAGATCTGTCGACAGGTGCATTGATGAAGGAAGATTTAAAGGGGTCTGCAAAGTCACATAACCACATCCAAGCATTATTTTTCATGACAACAACAGATGCGGCAGCTCGAGCTGCCCCCTTGGTGGTGTGAGATATCAAATGCATTGAGAAGTTTGAGATGGATTCAAGGATAGCCAGCTGTGAGGTGACAATGTCATGCACCTCATCAAGCAGTACCCCCACCAAAGAGGAAGACATTTTGGAAATTAGGTCACTTTGGAGGCAAATAAAGTGTGCCAGATAGTTCAGTGATCGAATGGCGAAAGTCGCTGAAGCATAGGTCCACTTCCCTAGTCTGTCCATTGTCCAGGACTCCCTGTTTGGAGGATGGACAGTTGAACTATCTTCTGCCAGTTCCCTCTTGGTGGCTGCTGCCATGACCATAGAATCAATTGTCAACTGCTTAGACCAGTGGGGCTGGTCTTCAGGTGTAGATAAAATTTTTGTCTGGCCTCCGGGAGACAGGTTCTACATTGTCCAGGGCCTTCCAGGCATGCTACACAATTAGTTTAACAAGGTCATCCACTGGTGGGGTCACCCAGGAAGTAGATGGCTGGCACAGAAAGCCTTCAGGAACACTGATTCTTCAGAAGGGTTAGAGGACCTCCATTCCCCCGCAGTTTGAGGATTTCGAGAATGTCTCTGAATGAAACGTCATCTGGGGGAGAACATGGGGACCCTTCTCCCTCATCACAATCTGTGTCTTCTGTGATAGATTCCTCCAGGGAAGCACCATGATTCTTCTGGGGTGGCTCTCCAGTGGGATCTTCTGAGTAGGACTCCGGAGAAGGGGTTCCCTTCAAAGGGGGTTCTTGTCACTCCCGTGCCCGGGGACCCAACATAGCAGGTTGGGAGAGGTGCATGTTAGGGGAAGGATGTCATTGGTGCTGACTGTGAGCCTTCAGAATGAAGGACCCTTTCCATCACCTGTACAGCAGGCCCACTTGAGGAGGGATGGGATCCAGAACTGGGAGGGGCAACCTTGGAACCAGGGTCACACCCTGCCCCAAAGAGCCCACCTCCAGTTGAGGGGTTCTGAGAGAACTGGAAGCCATCAGAACCATGGACATAGATGGTGCCAGCGAGAAAATAGGTGTCGGACTAGGTACCAAGGTATGGACGATCCAAGCACCGCTCCGAGAAAGCATCGGCTCCATCAGAGCCGATGCAGCAAAGGTGGTAGGTGCCGATAAGGGAAACACTAGCTGTTGGAGCTGAGACAGTATGTACCAAAGTGGACATCCGAGATCAGGGTGCATGCTGGAGGAGGATAAACAGGGGAAGATGTGGTAAAAGATTCTGAGCTAGGAGGGATGGAAGGTATAGTTGGAATGGGCAATCCCCTAGCTGCCAGAAGCGGGTCCACAACCCACACTAGTTCTAATTCAGGAAAAACTCCTAGTGGATATAAAGGAGGCTGCTGAAGGGGAATCAGGTCTTTCTAGAAAGGGGCTAAATCTCTGCCCCAAAAAAAGGGTCATAAGTTAGAGAATATCTTGTCCTTGGCAGGTATATGAGTTTTGGAGCTGATGGAGCTGAAGAAACTGTCAGCACAATGGCCGGGGATGGTGCTGAGGCATGTACAATCATTGGAGCCCATGGAGCTGAAAAAACTGTTGGCACTGTGGTTAGGGATGGCGCTGAGGCATGTAAAGTCATTGGAGTCAATGTGGGAACCAAGAATGGCACTGAAGTCAGTGGCACCATGGTTGGAACCAAAATAGGAGTGAATATCATGGTCAGCACTGGGGGAGAGGACACAGAGCCTGGTGCCAAAGAGGTCTGTGCCAAGGGCGCCGGTGAAGCACGGAGCCAACAAGGTTCTGTAACTGACGGAGATGCAGGAACCAAGTGACTCCGTTTTTCCTTATGTTTTTTGGTTTTAGGAGGGGGTGAGACCTCCAACCCAGATAGAGCATCCAAGAAAGGTGTCTTGAGTAAACCTTTTAAGATAAGTTTATTCTTATGTTCTGCTAGTGTCCAATTACTAAAACTAGCACAAAAGTCACAGTCAGCTTTAATATGATCCACACCCAAACAGTAGACACAACGGACATGTGTATCTGAGTTAGGCATCTTACGTCCACTCTTGTCACACTGTTTAAATCCCAACTTAGCTTTGTCTGACATGGTACGGTAACAATGCTATCCTATAGAAAAAATAAGGGAGAAAATACCAGTGATGTTATTTTAAAGAATACCACTAGTAAAAAGGGAAGGCCTGTCAAAGACAGGCGAGAGGGACAGTACCAAAAGTAAAAAAATTAAATTACCACAGAATAGGGTAGGAAATAGGCTTAGGTTATAGGCGACAGTGAGAAAGGCTAACATGACTAAAAATTTAGTAATTTTGAAGAAAAACTGTCATAAAATTAACAATTGTCTACTTAGCTTTGAGAGAGATAGCTAACACGGCTGACTAGGAACGCGGCAAACGAGATCTGGAGTAACTAGTAGAAGGGCATTGTGGGTAGGTTCTTAGCTGAGAGTTTTTGGCTTGCGCGAGCTGGGAAACAGCCATATCAGTTCCGAGGACGGAACCGAGGTCCTATCTGTAATGAATAAACAAAGATTTACAACACCAGATGCTTTCTTATAGACCAGAAGCAGTAGTTATGTGCACATGCATATACAGGTAATAATGTGTAAGGTCTCAAAACATGGCGACTGAATGACCAAAACATTGCATTTGCATAAACACATATACTAAGTCTGAGATGCCATTTCTCTGAATATTCCCTTTTCTCAGAGGAATGGTGATTTTGAAGTTGGTATATATAAGTTTGGGGGGGGGGGGTGCAGGGGAGGCTTGTCCCCCCTGCAAGAAGTTTAAAGCAGTTTAAAAGACTGAACCCTCATGTGAATGAATGCTTTCACTATTGTAAGAAAAAAAACAAAACACAAATACTCGTAGGAGCAAGAATGTGTTTCATATGGAGTTTTTGCAGACAGCCTATTGTATGGGATTGCATTGCAGCAGGGTAATGGAATTTGTCCTTACTCCTCTATTGTTCCACCTTAGGTAATTAGCATGGGGTAGGTGGTACATGGGGTGTGCCCCCTGCAAAAAAATAATTTTACCTTTTCATATTTTTGTTCATTTAAGATTCACTCTGATGTGATCACTCTATGTACGTTCACTGTTGTGAATGTTCTGTATTTCATGAGACACTCATATTTATTTATTTGTATTTATTTATTTATTGACATTTGGTTATCAGACTCAGTATATTGTGTGCAGTGAACATTTGTGTAGTGAAATGTTCATACAGGAGTAAGTAAATACAGTATCATAAAGCAAAGAAAGCAATTTAGGTAAATAATAGAGAACTTTCATTTGGGTTTCTTTAAACAGCAGTCACTAAAAAAATTAAACAGGATGTAAACATTCCAGATTTTTTTAATTTCAGTCGTACCCAAAGATATATTAAGACCTCCTTTTTAGACTGGCTGTAGTTGTGTGCCAACAATATTCAGAAAATGTAGGCAGAATAATTAATGATTAAGTAAATAGTAAGGCTAGATTTTTCTAAGCACAATTTCACATATTTATTAGGGAATTTAGATGACGTTATCAGAGGTAAGATATGTGTTACCTTTCTGTGAACATCTGCAGTTTATACAGCATTATTAAACTTATTTTTGGGATAGAAGCCTTAGACTTTTGCATTGGAGATAGACCGATGACTGATATTATTGAACTTGTAGGACATACACATAACATGGGAAGATTATCTAGAGAGGCAGAAAGATTTCAGCAGAGTGGCTCCAAGTATGGGCTACATTGAGAATACAGCCTGATTACAGGAACTAAGGCAGCAGAGAGTTGAGGTAACAATGGCAAGGGATCCACAGTGGGTGCAGACTGACTAGAATGTTCAAGAAAATATTAAATTATTTTAAGCAATTCTATGAGAATTTATATTCCAAGGAATATACAACAGAAAAGTATATTGGAAACTTTCAGAGGTATTTAAACAATAATGGTTTACCAAAAATCATTGCATGAACAAAGGGATAGTCTGTTAATAGTAACAGAAATGGAACAAGTGAAGGCACAGTTTAAGAAGCAGCAAACTGGTAAATCATCTGGGGATAATAGGATAGCAGTAGAACTATGGAAATGGGGGGGGGCAGTAAAAAGGGATGGGTGGTACCATTCATTCAAGTGTTGAGAGGTAACAGGATTCCAGAGTCTTTGAAGAGAGCAGTCATTCCAAAAGAAGGTAAAGACCCTACAAATCCTACCCCTTACAGATCAATTTCTGTGTTAAATAATATTTATAAAACATTTATGGGAATAACAGCAGCAACAGTAACACAATTATTAGACACAATTGTCTCTGATCAATGTGTGTGTGTGTGTGTGTGTGTGTGTGTGTGTGTGTGTGTGTGTGTGTGTGTGTGTGTGTGGGGGGGGGAGTTTAAATTTGATGACGCAATCAAAACTACTATTGTACAAGAGAATGTAAATGAAAAAGAAAAAATTACAAATGATTATAAGTCTCAATACAGAAAAGGCATTTGATTGAGTAAGCTGAGATTTTTGAAAGAGGTGATGGGAACATTTGCCTTTAAGGTGGAATTCATTGGTTGAATATTAAGTATTTATAAAGACTCCTCAGCAAGGGTCAGTACCTGAGATTGGCTGTCAGAGTCCTTTTGTCTATGGAAAGGGATGCATCAGGGTGCTAACTTCCTATACTTCTTTTTGCAATATATCTGATGCCTTTGGCTACACAGATATGGGAATCATGAATTTGTGGTTATCATTATCCATGTTGTCAGGTTAAGGTAGCTCTATTTGCAGCAGATGGGTTACTCCATTTAATTAAACTAGAAAAAGATATTTCAACTTAGTTTCAAATATTGAAATAATTTCAATTATCTGTCAAGATATAAAGTAATAAAATTAAGATGAAATCGTTAGCACCTATTTGGTGAAAGCCTTTCCTTAAATGTGAGGACATACTTAAAGTATCTTGGGGTCTTTTGACGGACGGAGTGCCCAAATCAGTCAAGGTATCATGGGAGGAGACAGAGGAAGAAATCCAGGAGAAAGTCGAAGCATGGAAGATTGTGGCTTAACTGGAGTAACCCAGTTAACAAATAATGAATGAATAAATGAATCAAACTATCAGTAACTATATAAATTAAGAAATGACAATGGGCTTTGACCATAAGATACAGGTAATAAAAATAGTCATAGTTCCATTGATCTTATACTTTAGCCAGGCCTTCTTAGCATTTCCAGAGGAGAAATCTTAAATATAATAAAAAGAAAACTCAGTAGTTTTACTGGGAAGATAAATGAAGAAATGTGGCATAATAAAATTAGTAATCCCGAATGGAATGGGAGGTTTTAATCCCGAATGGAATGGGAGGTTTGAACATGCCAGATTTCCAGGACTATTTCAGTGCCATACATCTAAGGTGGTTATATATCATGCAATCTGAAAGATGTAGATCAAAATGGCAGGAAATGATTTTGAGACAAGAGACACTGCTGAGAGAGCATAAGTTATCTTTTTGGGCCCATGGGAAGAAAATGTTTAAGAAAAATATAATTGAGAAGAATATGTGCAATAGCAAGGAAAGTACTATTAGCTGGAGAAAATAAATTCTGACAATAGGGTGGGGTTATAAGCAACTCAGAGTTGGGAATATTGCAACTGAACTGAGAAGAAAAACACAGGATCAACTCGGGAGAGGGGACATACACATAGGATTAGAAAAAGCAAAATATACGTTTACACTACAGCAGAATGATATCAGGGGTTACAGGCCAAACTGGTATAGATAATATCTGATAGAAAAATGATTTCACAAGTAAATAGTCTTGACCAGTTAATAACAAATGCAAAAACAGATACAGCACCTACTAAAATGTTGGTAAGTACAGCATATAAAGCATAAAAAAGGAACAGACTGAAAAAATTGAAAAGAGGCTTGGAGGGGAACTTTCTATTAATCTGGTATGGGATGAGTGGGAGGAAGTACGTCTGATACCAAAATATGCAACTTAATCAAGGCAATCCTGGATATTTGCTTGGGAGTTTGCACACAAAATATGCTTAAGAGTATGCTCTTATATGCAGGCAACCTATGTCGGAAATGTATGGCAGGAGACATTGGGAATTAGGATCATATATTTGGGTTATGCTCAGTATTGGAAGATTTTAAGAGGACATTTTGCAATATGATAAAAGAGATGTTTAATAATCAGATAAAGCTTAAATTAAGTGTTCATGCTTAGTTATGACTGGGTTACAGACATACTAAAACATTAAAAAGCACTGTTAGATTTGTTACTGGAAAATGGAAGACCAGGATTGTGCTTAGTTATCAATATGTTACTGTAACAACAGATGATCTCTCAGATGTAGAAAGCAGACAGAGGATAGGAAATTCTTGCCAAAAGTTCTTAAAATGATTACTGTGGCTAAACTATTGAAACAAACATCTTGATAGTAAGTTGTTTATTTGAGGGAGATTCCCTGGCAGTAGATAACCAGCATATATTTAAAGAAGTAGGTAAGGATTATCAGAGAAAAATAAAAACATTGGACATCCTTTCTGATAAATGTTTAAAGATTATATGATTATTTGTGATTAACAGACACAAAGACCTTTAAAAATGATTAAAAGGAGTACCAAATTGTTTTTTTTTTTAATTTGTTGTAAATACACCTATTGAATGTTATGTACATTTTAAAAAGATGATTGAATTAATAAAATAATTTCTAATAAAAAAGAGAAACAAGATGAAAACTACTTTTACCACATCCTTTAATGCATATTTTGAAAAAGAGTATCACAAAACACTCGGTCCAACAGAAATTTGCTGGAATTGAGATTATCCTATCTAAGAAACAGGGCAATTGCAGCTTTACCATTTTGCTTGCTGCTGGACCACATCTGGGAAATCATTTATACAATACAGGAAATGCTTCTTTTCCCTTGTGCTTTATTTATTGTGTAAAAAGTGTTCATATTGTTGTAATGTTGCCACATTTTATAAGAAGTACATAAAATACTGCTCCTTTGTTAGTGATCTTTCCAGCTTCCAGTTTTATTTCGTTTTCTTTTTTTATCATAATTTTTCATTTTCAGCTAGTTTTCTGTTTCCCTTCTTACTTTTTTTGGGGAAACCAACACTATATTTTTGTGTGCTTGTTTTAAAAAATATTACTATATGGCTAGAAAGTTGTGAGCCTGCTGATTGCAAACATAGTCAATTTTTTGGGAATTGTCTGTTATTAGCTATGACTGCAACCGTTCATTGTTTCTAAAAGCTTAGTTACTACTTCTTGCACTGCTTGAAAAGGAGTCTAGTAACATCTCAGTGATCTGGTATACGTTAAATGCGTAATTATACTTGGCTGATCTGGACTTGTGCTCTTCCTTCAAGTCTATCTCACCTATGGTAATGTGCCAAATATAGTTTGGGGTACTGCAGCAGTGACCAAATGAAGAACATAGTACAGTTGTATAAGTAAAATTACCATAATAATAAATGCTCAAAGGATCACTGCTGCAGTAGCCACTCCCTCCCTCCATCCTTCTTGCTTTTTGTATGCTTTCATGCCAGGGTGTGGACATGTATAAGTCTTATTTTCCTTGCATTGTCCTTCTAAGGGCTTAGCCTTCCTATCTCTGTTGGCACAAAAGCTCTGAAGGGCTTGGTGCCCAAACTTAACTTTTAGTCCACTCAGTTTGAGCTGATTAATGGTTTGGGCATGTGAAAAGTGCCCTGAAGCTTTGGAAGCTGGCCATCTGTTATGAACTTGGCAGGACTTAACCAGTATAGCTTACTGCAGCAGTGATCATTCAAACATCTACTGTTATGGTAAGTTTATTTACGGAACTGTACTTTCTTTGATATTAAATGCTCCTGCCATAGTTAGTTTTAATTTATTTCAGCATAACTGAATAACACAGGTCCCTTTTAATATTTCTCTATACCTGTCAAAAATGTGACAGTACCATTGCTATTTGATGGGTACGACGGATTGGCTGAGCAGTTACCAAGCAGCAAAACACAAAACTGTTAGTTTGGCAGCTGCCATGTAATTCTTTGTCCAGTGCTCTTCATTACCTCAATCTGTATAATGTAAAACATTTTCAAGATATTGTAAGCGTATGTGAAGTAACCTCACAGTACACACCCTTAACACAGATTATTTATTATTCTAAGGCAAACATGCACAAGTTAATTCCCTTTATATAATTTTTTAGGATATTTCATGCAGCTGTGCCATTGTTAGCTGTGCAATTCCTGTCATGAAGGTCTAGTGCGAGTCATCTCTCATCTTCCTTTTCATTAACTGTATTTGTAAGAGAGGATGGCACTCCTTAACCCTCTACTCTACTTCTTTAAAATATGCTAGATGCAGGGAGGTAAGGGGGATCCATACCCTTTAAAAATAGAATTAACACAAAAATATGTATTGGTCCATCACTCTATCTATCTATCTCTATCGATCTATC
>NC_056737.1:1702815385-1702975385 GCF_019279795.1 Protopterus annectens | reverse complement strand
GTGTCAATGTTTTTTCAACCTTTTGTGATTGATGTTTGTAGTGTTGATCTACTAATATTTAGATTAACTGTATATATATATATATATATATATATATATATATATATATGTATGGGAGGACTTCATTTTGTCTAGTGTGTTTGTGACTGACAGCTGTGTAGTCAACTGCATTTGGTCAAGTAAACAGATGGTCGACCTGTGTGAGATTGCACGATTCATGTGGTTGGAGAATATGCCCTTCCATTCTTGTGCTGTCTTGGGTTAGTATCTATAATTAGCTAGGGATGTGAGGGCACATTTATTTTGTTTTTTAAAAATAAGATGTTGAATGCACTGAGACTGTTTCTTGGTGCATGCATGGTGGCAGTTCGACACTGGTGTTTTCAACCTCATGAGTTTGTTGTTTTCACAGTCAGTGTGTGTGTGTGTGTGTGTGTGTGTGTGTGTGTGTGTGTGTGTGTGTGTGTGTATATATATATATATATATATATATATATATATATATATATGGATCTACTTCTAAATATCATAATTTCAAAATACTGAAGACTAAAATACCAAGACGAGAATCACAAAACTTAAAATACCAAACCGCGTAAGTATTCTCAGGGCAAGTAAACACTTGCCAAATACAACATTAAAACACAAAGCACTATCTAAAGCCCACCTTGGTGGGAAGCTAAGCCACCCACACACTCCTAATGTGGGGGGGTTGTACTCCCCTCACCCCCCCCTAACTATATATACCAACTCTGGGATCACACTGCAGTGGAGAAAGGGCATAATTACCCATGTTGGGCAAGTGTTTACTTGCTCTGGGAATACCAGAGTCACTAAATAATGACAGGCTGCAGACAAAAGCATGCTGTTCTAGCAACTTTCTAAGTGCCTAAAGGAATGTATGTCCTGACTTTCATTTATTTTTCAACTTTCACCTTGATTCTTGATGTTAAGAGGTGGGAGATTGAATTGGGTTGCAAACTGTATCATGACAGTAGTAAGCTGGGAAGATAAATTCCTTCACGACAGTTATTTGTGTATTTATTCAGACATTCATTAGATTACAATTAAACTCCTGAGGCAAACAGTCGCAGTCATACAAGTGTGTAATTGATGAGCATGTGTATGAGTGTGTTTGGGGGGCATAGATACGTTTAACTGTCCCTGATTTTGCAGAATGTATATGATTTTTTTTTCATATTTTGATTTGTTCCTTGTAAAGTCTATGTTTTTTTCCTACCAAATCAATGAAGATTGCAGCAGCAAATAAATGATCCATTTGCAATAAGACTAGGGTAAACTTACTGCCTGAATTACACTGGCCCTTAGCATAGGGCCAATTGGCCTTTAGCACAAGTTGAATGGCCATGAGTTGTATTTACCACAGGGATTATACACATCAAATTAGAAAATCACAGGGTGTGGGCTTATGTCATTTTATAAATATGCATATTTTCTTTTAACTTTATGTTATATTAGTTAATTATATTTTACCTTTTGAGTTTTATTCGCTTAATACTTTGGTTTTGATAAAATACTAGCTGGTGTTTTGCTGCAATAAAGTTGTTTAAAAAAGCTCTGTCTGATCTACCAAGTAAGTTCATAAAGAGATGATATCTATCTGCAGTTGCAAGAAGAGCCTGAGAACATGTGGTTGATGAGAGAAGCTCATTAAACATTAATAAAAAAAAAAATTACAATTTGTTAATTGAGACATTCTGTTTATGACCAAGTATTGTAGCAATGCCCCCAATTTCCAGGATATTTTAGGCAAAAATTAGCCATCGTTAAATGAACTTTCAGAGCTAAAGGTATGACAAATAACAGTCCATGGGTGGTGTGTAAAATTAAGCAAAAACCAAGTGAATGGATCTCATAGCAAAAAAGAAAGGCATTGTAGCTGAACATATTAATAGCAGGTTGACAGGGGGTACAGTGGTTGCCATTGTTGGCTTATAGTGTTTGGTTCGCCAGTTTAGTTCTTGACTGGAGTACCTTCTGTGCAGAGTCTGCATGTCTCCCTTTGTTCCTGCGCTGTTTTGCATGGTGCTGCTGTTTCACACCATATCTCAAAGATGTGCAGTCCTTCAAACTGACCATAGGGAGCATGCCCTGTGTAAGAATGTGTCTTGTAATGTGTTGTTGCCCCATTTGGGATTAGTTTCACTATCCTGTGCCCACTGCGTCCCAGGGTAGGCTTCATCTTCTCTGCAACCCTGAACTGGATTAAGCAGGATATTAGAAAATGACTGAATGAATTTTGAAAATGTTAAAACTCTTAGCACATACTGTCATGGTGGTGATTGTCAGGTTTGTCATTTGCTGCAGAAGAATAAATAGTCTATTCATCCAATAATTAAGTATGGTTATGAATTCTATATACTAGTTACTTGTGACACTATTTAGTTACATGGGGATATGAAGCATTCTACGTTTGAAAAACTCAAATAAGTAGACATATAGGCCAGTATTCATAATCATTGTGGGAACGCTTTACAGATGTCCATGTGAATGAGCATAGTTAGGCTGAGATTCATAGAGGCCATTTATATTAACCTGCAATGGGCAACCTTATGATGACATGTAAGTGACAAATTATGTAAAAATGGCATATACTAATGAAGTGTTCTTTCACCTATTTGTAATTCATAGTCAAATTTCCACATTGTCCACAGATTCATTGTAAAAAGCAGATTCATGACTATTCTATCTACTTTACAATCCATATAAATGCTTGCTGACCCTGTAAAATGCTCTGTTGTCCCTTCATTTCCTCAGACCAAAAATGTTATGTGACACAAACCCCATTATATAAACATGCAGAGTCCAGCCAAGTAAAGAAACATATCTGTCCTTTCGTTAGTCCCTGCCACACTCATAATAATTTGTTACTCTCAGGTACCTCATGTTCAGCCAAGAAAAC
Source organism: Protopterus annectens (assembly GCF_019279795.1). Taxonomy (NCBI): domain Eukaryota; kingdom Metazoa; phylum Chordata; order Ceratodontiformes; family Protopteridae; genus Protopterus; species Protopterus annectens. Next base: position 1,702,972,462 of record NC_056737.1, on the reverse strand, counting down.
ATCCTTACCACTTCAGAACTTCACAATTAAAACACATTTTTATGTGAAATACTTCTCTATGCCTCTCCTAAGCCAGCTACCTTATAACTTCAACTAATGCTCCCTTGTTCTTGTGTAGCTCTTATTTCTTATGTTGACTGTACAGGCACAGTACATATTGTCACTGTAGTTAGCATTTTTGTACAATAGTGTATGGAAAGGAAGCTGTTCTAAGCACTGCCCTTCATCTGTAGCATCACAAATCATACATGCATTTCTACCATGTATGCACAATCACTACATGACACCAAAGTAAATGATTTTCTCAGTGATCACTAATCATTTCCGCTGCTGCTGTAATGAATTCCCATTCACAAATAACAGCATACAGTATTGTAAAATGCCAATCATATGAATAAAACAAAAAACATTTCATGAAGTGAACTCACTTATCTTACCTCATTTTGAACTGTTTTCCTATATTTCCTATATTTTTTCTTAGTTTAAAAAGTTCACGATTTCCTAATTAATTTGCTTCCTAACTCAAGTAATCACAATGTATAATATGGTGCTGTTAAACTTTATTCACATAAATTCAGCCTCCTTTATGCATTTGGGTGCAAATGAGGCCCTATTATGGTTATCTCTCTGAATAGCAGTAATATGCCAGCATGTACAGGACCTTATACATTTACTTGGTCTCCACTTAAAGCTTATCTTTGGGTACTTTATGTGTTTAACATAGGTAGGTGTGTTTCTGTAGTCAGCACGAATAACCTCCACTTACCTTATTTGTATATCGATGTTCTTTGTGGATTACCACTACATAAAACTGAAAACCAGCACTGTGAATACCACCCATAGAGTTTTGGAAAACATTTCTGTTATTAAATTGCAGAAATTAGAAGATACTTTCTCAAGACATATTTCAATATGGTAGTATTCATACTTTTTTTAATTTCAAGGAATCTTTTGTATTTATAATCTGTGTGTGGTGGTAATCATAGTACACGTTGCTATTAAAAAAAACTAAAGTGGTAGAATATATTAAATTTCAGGAGACTTTCAAGCTTAAATGAAACAGAAAGAGATAGAAGGAAATGGAAACAGAAAGAGATAGAAGGAAATGGAAACAGAAAGAGATAGAAGGAAATGGAAATAGAAAGAGATAGAAGAAAATGGAAATAGAAAGATTTAGAAGGAAATGGAAATAGAAAGAGATAGAAGGAAATGGAAATAGAAAGATTTAGAAGGAAATTGAAATAGAAAGAGATAGAAGGAAATGGAAATAGAAAGATTTAGAAGGAAATGGAAATAGAAAGAGATAGAAGGAAATGGAAATAGAAAGATTTAGAAGGAAATGGAAATAGAAAGAGATAGAAGGAAATGGAAATAGAAAGATTTAGAAGGAAATGGAAATAGAAAGAGATAGAAGGAAATGGAAATAGAAAGATTTAGAAGGAAATGGAAATAGAAAGAGATAGAAGGAAATGGAAATAGAAAGAGATAGAAGGAAATGGAAATAGAAAGATTTAGAAGGAAATGGAAATAGAAAGATTTAGAAGGAAATGGAAATAGAAAGATTTAGAAGGAAATGGAAATAGAAAGATTTAGAAGGAAATGGAAATAGAAAGAGATAGAAGGAAATGGAAATAGAAAGATTTAGAAGGAAATGGAAATAGAAAGAGATAGAAGGAAATGGAAATAGAAAGAGATAGAAGGAAATGGCATCACAATATGCTGTCAGTATAGAGCAAACTTTATTTCCTGAGTATGTTTCAACCTGACTGATTGCATTTAATCACATTTCTTTAACCAAATATAACCAAGTATTATTTAATGAATTAAGCATTTAATTGTATTTCTTTAACCAAATATAACCACGTGTCAATTAATTAATTCTTAAAAGTGTGGTATACTGATAAAGCACCGTATGACTTTGTGTGAAATGTTCACTGATTTCTGTATATTAAATTGTTCATTATCTACATTTGAACTACATTTTTGTCTAGTATTTTTCTGTACATTCTAAAAATATTTTATTATCTAGATATGACCTAATATCTTTCTGTCTGGGATGTATCTTCAGTACTTACAAAATCAGTGTATCAAGCTACTATACTGAAAATTGATTCTCCTGTTGTATTTATGTTATGATGACTCTGCCTCTTTGAAATAGCCAGAAGAGGCTTATTTAAAATAATTTATAAGTTAAAACTTGCATTTAATAAAAATTATGAAGACAAATATTGATTTACTAGCATCAGTTTGTTTACTGGATAGTCCCCCTTGGCTCTTCAGATTGCCTTTTTATAAGGGGGTTATTAACATGAGAAATTAATAATGCTGTTATAAAACGAAAAAAAAAAAGTATAAATATTAGGGACCATTCAGTGCAAGCACAGAGAAGGCCATAGTGTACATTTTGTATCAGGTCAAAAGATAGGACCATTAAATTTAATTTAATTTAATCGAACTACATTTAAATGATTAAGTCTGTGTATTTTGATGAAACTTTTCTGTGCCAATGGATGCAAGTCTTTCTTTCATTCATTGATTTTGTGAGTATATCCGCAACTATGGTTTCTCATAACACAACTGATGTCTGGATTCTAATCTAGTGAAAAATATTGCTTTTTTGATTTTGTATTTCTTATATACTTAGAACCAGCATAGAAAGCTAAATGTGACCTTGAAAATACTGACATCTTTGGTTCTTGCTGGTTTAGTTTCTCCAAATGCTTAGATTTTTTTACATGCCTTGACAGGGATGGACCCCATTCCTAAGTCAGGGCATTATTAAAGTGCATGAAATCAATATTGCCTTAGTCTTTAATTTTAGCCAAGAGTGGTCTTCTCAGAACCTGCAATGTGCCCAGAGTAGCCTCCTTCTGCAATTCATATGGCGTTACTTGTATCAGCAGCATATTTAAATATAACTGTATATTCTTTTTATTAGTCATGTTGCTCCTACGACTGCTACTGCTGGAACTGTCTGGGTAGCTTTCTTCCACATTGCTCTTGTTTCTGCTTGCAAATCCTGGTATTTGCCTGTATGTTGACTCCCATGAAGTGGCTGAGAAATATTTAGCATTTGTTTCACACTTTGCTTAGCAGAGTGCAATGTCTCCATCAGTGTATTGCTGCATTAAACTATCTGAGAAGGGGAAACTCATTATGAGCAGCTTATCACCACTACAGAAGTAGGGGTACATCTCACAACTGAGTAATACATTTGGGACAGCAAAGAAGGTACTGGAGGATGAAGAGGTGGAAGTCGATAAACTTTCAAATAATTTATTTTATTCTAGCACAGTAACAGTCTTCTGTGCTACAAAGACATACTAAGATCATATGATAAGGTATCTAGAACTGAAACAAGGCAAAGTTAATGCCATCGGTTTTGCTCATAATGCACACACTTTGTGGATGTTTGCTCGCCAGACATATGATACACCAATATCTTGCATGTATGCGTTCATAGTTAAAAGGGGCATTGTGTAGGTGATTTTTGGGATATGAACTCTGATGCTATGTTTTCTTATTCTTCATGAAATTTACTGTTCCTTCCAAAATAAAGGACTGTCTAAATGTGCATTTGGGGTGGAAAAGTTCTAGTTTCCTTTGCTGTTATTATGAGAGGATATAGATTAAATCTGCAGTACACTAAAATATGACAAAACTAACCAAATATAATCTCCTCTCCCCTACCCAACATGACTTCTGCCCTGGCCACTGCACCATGACTGCCCTTCTTTCCTTTCTGGAAACTATCAGCCTTGAACGCGACCCAGGTAAATTTGTATCTACGCTTTTCCTAGATCTGTCTAAGACCTTTGACACTATCTCCCACACCCTACTCATATCTCTACTCTCCACCCTAAATGTCTCTCCCTCCACTATAGCCTGGTTTTCCATCCACCTATCCAGTCACCAACAAGCTGTCCAATGGAAAACTTCAACCTCCTCCTTCCTACCTACACCCACAGGTGTCCGTCAAGGTTCCGTTCTTGGCCCGCTACTCTTTAACCTATTCATTAACAACTTTCACCGCTCCATCCCAGAATCTTCTGTCATACAGTATGCTGATGAATCTACTATCATCTGCTCAGCCTTCTCCCCCTCCGAGCTCCTCTCAAGAACTCAATTAGCCTTTTCCATAACAGAAACCTGGATGCAGTCCAACCATTTAGCTATAAATGTAAATAAAACCAAACTAATGATCTTTTCCCCTACAAAAAATTCCTTTATCGACAAAACCTTTTTCACCATACACAGCCAGAACAACACTCCCATTGAAATTGTACCCAACACTAAGCTTCTCGGCATCATCATTGATGAAGAACTAAAATTTGACACCCACATTCACTCTGCAATCAAGAAAACCCATCAAAAGATAGGTCTCCTCTACAGGCATAACCACTTCCTCAGCCCCTCTACCAGTAAAAGCCTAGCTTCCACCTTCCTGCTCCCCTCCCTTATGTATGGTGCCCCTTTGTTCACTAATCTCATCCTCGGCCTACGATCCAAACTCAAATCCTGCTACCACAAAATTTCCAATTTTGCTACCAATTCTAAGTACTCAGCCCACCACTGCCACTCCCTCCACACCCTTAATTGGCTTGAACTGCCCAATTACCTCAGATACCTACAACTCACCTTTGCCCACAAGCTTATCTTTAAACCTGCAAATTGCCCATATCTCGCTACATCCTTAACACCCTATTTACCTAGCCGCCCACTCAGATCCACACACCAAAATCTGCTACAGGTCCACAAACCTTCACGGCCTCCAGGCCATCTACTACTGTTCTACCCCTTAGCTAAACAGTGGAACTCTCTTCCCCCTCACCTATGCAACCTTCCAAATCTTACAAAATTCAAATCTCACCTTTTCTCTCATCTCTTATCCAAATGGGAATGCCTGTCTCATGCTCCAACATAAACCCATTCCCCCTTTTTTTTTCTGCCCTGCTCTGAATTTCATTACCAGTTACCACCACTACTGCCTCTCTACCTAAACTTTCTCTTCCCTATTTGACTGATTTCTTCTCAGCTATCTATTATACTATACTTTCAATTTTAAATGTTCTACTACTTTCTCCATTCATTAACTGCTCACCTTACCTAAAGACTTATTACATATCTGTTTAGATGTTGAATTTCTGAGTGCTTATTGACAAAAGTGTCTTTAGGTAATTGTTTAGTTTAACCTAACCTGTAAAGGGCTAACAACCATATGTCTAATTGTTTAACTTACTAGAGGTTTTCTGTTCCATTCTTCTGTAAATGCCAAATGCTTCTATTGAAATATGTGTCTTTTATTTTGTAACATGTAATTTGCAATATCTTGGAGCTTTTCTCCCCGGGCCTCCACTGAAAATGGGCTCTTTATGGCCCAGTGGAATTCCCCGGTCATCAAACTTAAATAAATAAAATAAATAAAACTAAGAATCATGGCAAGCTTGAGGCTGCAGTATAGTTTTTCCCAGGATGTGCCATCTCACAAGCTGATCAAAACTAGAGATATGCTGATATCTTGTTTTGAGATCTAAGACTATTTAGTCATAACTCAATACTCCTTACTTTCCACATGGATGAATGCCATCTGAGGCACCAGGATCTGAAACAAGCTATTAGTTGCACACAGTTCAAAGTATATAGTGCGAGTTTTACATAATCCGCTGTTGACTGGTTTCATAGGATAGTGCAGAACACTTACACTGATGACAAGACCATTGTTACTATAAGATGTGTGCTGTGACACAGCTACCGTGACTCAGTATATAGTCCATCTGTCTTTGATGCTAGGATGATCAGAAGCTGATGAGGTCTGTTCCCGCACCAAGTGCTTGGATTTATGCCCATTACTGATAACATAATATAAGGTAGGGGTTCTGTACCTGTGAAGATCAGAAGTCTGGGTTTTGTTCCCACACCAGATGCTTAGATTCATATTCCAGTACTGAAGTACTTGTGACTCAGATAACTTGGTAATGAGCAACTGAAGGATACCCTGCAAAAATGGTCTTGGTTAGTACTATAATATGTTTGCTAGTATAGGTTGATTTTTGTATTACTATTGGAAATTATTCCTTTAATTTGTGTAAGAGACACAGTGACTTGCTCAAGGAAGAAAATGGCATCTTGAATGGGTTTACCTTTAGATATGCGTATTGCACACAGGCAAACAGCAATTGTGCGAAAGGCAGTCTGCAAGATTTGCAAATGCTGAATAGAAAAAGGTTCCATTGTGCAATGAGCGAATGCACAGTGAGATTCGCTCATTGCACATTTGACATTTTGGGGTGGATTGCACTATAGTGGGGATTTGGAAATGGTTCCTTTCCCCACTGTAGTGTGATCTCTGAGTTAGAATAATAAAGTAGGGGTGTGTGGGGGGTGCAGGGGGGCTTGCCCCCCTACTTTACACTTCATTTTTTTTTGTTCGACATTAATGTTTGAAAAACAGTGAATCTGCTTTTCGATTTGCTGTTTTTTGAACATTAAGGACTGTCGATGTTTACAGTTTCATGGTTTCGAGTCACTCATATGAGCACTCGAACCACTGTGTTTCTAGTTTTTAAAGGTAAACCTCTTGAATGCTAGGAGTAGTGTTCTGTAATCATCCTAGTACTTATAATTTCAGAGAAATGTAACAATGTCAAGTTTAAGCCAGATTAGAGCTCTTAAACAGAGAAGCTTTAATGGCTTACAATGAATGCATGCCTTTTCCAAGTGGGAAGATACTGGGGAACCCAGTGATAAAGTGTCAGATGGAGATGGCAGTGGGAGGGACTGTCTAAATGTATTATGCTAAACATTCCAACAAAGAGCTCAGTTTGCATCACCCTTTGTGATGAAAAGAAAGCAGGAAAAGGAAGCTGCTGGCCAAAGCAGTAAAATGGTAACATTTGTAGTTCCTGCCCTGCATATTACATACTGAGAGACATTTTATAGAAGACATTCTACACTTCTTGTCCCTCCATTACAAGTCAACAGTGAATGACTAAGGTGAGTCCTGTCTTCTTTTCCATGTTTCATTGGAAGAAAAGTTATTAGAATATATAAGCGAATGGGTTAAAGCAGATTTGGATGTTCTTCATATTAATCACTGCTGCAGTAGTCTTAGCTATATGCCGAGGATATAACAACCAGCCAGCTTCCAAACTTCAGGGCACCTTCCAAGTGTCCAAATTGTCAAGCTGCCTGAGATGAGCTGACTAAAAGACAAGTTTGGGTGTGAAGCTCTTCAGTGCTTTCCTGACACAGAAGAGTTTGCTCTTCTGATGCTTGTGAGGATCAGTGGTCATCTTGTGTTTTTCTTAGATGGGCAGGTAAGTTCCCTTTATGGAAAAAAAACTTACATTTTCTCATTTCTTACTGATATTTTATTACTTTCCTCTTCAGGAAAGTTATTTTAAAGCTAGGAGTGTTGTGTTATAATGGATTGTCTCAAGACTTTAACATACTTTTAAATGGAGAACTAGCTGATTCTGTCATTTTAAAACTAGTATTAACTAACTGATAAGATATTTTCTGTGGTGAAATTGTGTTTACTTTTGTATTGTGGGGGTGGCCATATTGTTTGAAAGTGCTTTTTAATGTATTTCTCTTTAAAAAAACAAGTGCCTTTTGTGGACTGATAGTTTTCCTGGCATTCATTGCTTGTTTTTCCCCAGGATAGAGGCACTCTTTTTGGCTTGATTATTGAACAGATTGTCATACGGTCAGTTCTTCTTCTAGCTACAAAAAGAAAAAGTTAAGCAAACAGTCTTTGCCACCACAGCAGGCCAGCAATTTGCCTCAGCTGTAGGTGTGTGACTCTGCTGTGGCCATTTGTTGTACCTTGGAACACTCATCTTTTACCTTGGATCCCTCTGGTGTAGCACCTAGAGCCATTATGGCCCAGGGGTTAGCCACATCCACTGGGTATATTGGGGTCACCTCAGTTGGCAAGGGAGATCCACTGTTCTCTCAGACAGAGAATGGGGAAGGGTTCCCTGTTGTGTCAGAATGTGGTGTGTCTATCCCTGGCAAAGCAGCAGCTGCCACTAGTAACACAGTTAACCCCTTTTTGTCTGTCAAAAAGAAACAGAAAAGCAAGCATGTATCTAATCCTCCTCAAATTTATTTGGACAGGAGTAGTTTACTGTGACTGGCTCAAGGTTTGATTCAGGCTATTGATCCTTCTTGTACAGTAGTTTTAAGTAAAAGAAAGAGTGATGCTGCCTTTCCTGAAGAGATTCAAGATTCTGAATCTGAACAGGAAGATGCAGGGACAGATCCAGGGTTTTGTCCTCAGATTTCTGATTCAGACTCAGAGCTATGCTCACTTTCTGATTCTGCCTGTGGGGGTTTCTCTTTCTCTCAGACTATTAGGTTCATAGGTTCATAGGTAGGTACTAGGCTATCTGCCTGAAGGCATTTATAAGCCTAGCCAGAATTGTGTTGGCTTTCGCCACCCCCTTATATTAGTTCCCTGTGCCTCTGTGCAGCAGAGCCATTGAAGTGATCCACGGGGTAAAGTTTCTATTTCCCAACCACTTGTCAAGGTTTCTCTTGAAGAGTGTTAGCGAGGAGCTCTGCCTAATGTAGATTGGAATCCTGTTCCAGAGCATGGGAAGTCTCTGGGACAGGAATCTATCCCTCCAGCACATCCTATTTATTGTTGTGGTGAGGTTTAGATCCCTAGAACGTGTGGCTCTAGGGGATATGGTTTTCTTTAGGTGGAGCATATCCATCAATTCTGGGCTGGACATGGCCTTGTATGTTAGGCATAGATCACCTCTGAGTAGGTGGTATGCAACTGAGTACAGCTGGAGTTTCTTCAGTCGAGCTGCATAGGGCATCTGTTTGAGGCCAGTGATCGTCTTGGTGAGGAACTTCTGTGGTCTTTCCAGCTGTTGCAGGTGTCTTGTAAGGTACATCCCAAATGGGCCATTGTACTCCATGATGGGTCTGATGAGTGATATGTAGAGGGGCACAATGACCTCTTTTGATCTGGATGCAAACCCTTTTGTGATTAGGTGGGCCACATAGAAGGATTTTCTAACCATTTTGGCAATGTGATTATCAAAGATGAGATTACTATCTACTTGGGTCCCCAGATCCCTTATTACATCTTCAGTATTTAGGGGGCTACCACCTTTGTGGTAGTTTGTGGGTACTTTATTTTTTCCAAAGGGGATGACTATGCACTTTTTGGCATTTAACTTGAGGCCATGGTTTTGACACCAGGTATCCGTCTCAGTGAGACCCTTTTGGAGGATGCCTGTGTCAGCTGAAGAGTCAATTATAGCCTCTAGTTTGCAGTTGTCTGCAAACTTGGTCAGCCATAGACCTCCTGTGCTTGCCTGTACCTCTGAGAAGTATATGCCGAACAGGAGGGGTCCTAGGACTGAGCCCTGGGGAATGCCACTTGTAACTGGTTTAGAGTCAGCCCTAGCTCCTGCAACTCTTACCATGTGGGTTTTTCCGTGAGCCAGTTGGCAACCCATCTCATGATGTAGGGGTTTATGTTCAGGCTGGTGAGCTTGTCTATAATACCAGAATAGGGAATGGTGTTGAAGGTCTTTGCAAGGTCTAGGTAGGCTGTGTGGACCACCTTTCCCTCATCTACAGCCTTGGTAACTGTCTCAGAGGTCCACCAGGTTTAGGAGGCATGATTTGCCCTTAACAAAGCTGAACTGGGTAGGGTCCAGTGTTTGGAGGTTCCCAATGTCTCTGTTAATGAGATCCATGATGATGCGCTCCATAGCCTTGCAGACCAAGCTAGTCAGGCTTATAGGGCGATAGTTCCTGGGGTCAGTTGTGGATCCACCTTTGTGGAGCAGAATAACCACTGCTGTGCGCCACTCTATGGGCATGTAGCCTGTGGAGAGGCTGAGTGTGAACAGTGTGTTTAGGTGTGAGGCTAGTTCATCTTTGAGGTCATGTAGGACACAGCCTGGGACACCATCCAGTCCCATTGATTCTGTGTTTTTGGCTTCGGAGAGGGCTGTTTTAACCTGAGTGTCTGATTTCAGGGGCACTACATTCTTCTGGTATGGTTATGGGCCCTTTTGGGGGTGAAGTTTGCACTGAACCTGTCTGCCAGGATGTTGGTGATATCGGTCGGTTCAGTGTATTTTGTGCCATTCTGCACTAACTCTGAGCAGATCTGAGAATTGCCACTTAGATACTTGACATAGCTAAAGAATGCCTTGTGGTTATCTTTGGAGTCCTTGGCAATTTTTCTTTTGAAGCTAGCCTTGGACGATTTTATGAGGGATCGTAGTTTCTTACTGATACTGATCAGGGATGTCTTACCTTCTTGGGATTTTACTCTTTTCTGTACTAGTTTCCTCCTTCTATTGTATAGCCTGTTTATGGCAGGGGTCTACCAGACTGGTTTCCTTTTCTTGGAGGAGTGAGTCTTGGTTTTGCTTGGGATAGCAGGATCCATGCATTCTTGTAGGTGCCCATAGAGTGCATTAATAAAGGATTTTGCAGCTTGGGCAGTGTTATCCTTTAGCATGGGGGCTTTGAAACATTCCACCTCGTAACGTAAAGTTTACTTTTGAAAGGTTTTTCACAGTGGTTTCTTTGACCGGGGGTGGGGGTGGAATGTGGATATCCAGAGTGATTAGTTTATGGTCAGATCTAACCAGTGAGGGGTTGACCTCTGGTGTGGAACACCTGTCGTTCATGTTGGTGATGACCAGGTCCAATATGTTGTCACCTCTGGTGGGGGTGTTGACCAGTTGATCCAGGGTGTTTGAGTGTATAAATTCTAGGAAATGTTGGGCAAGGGAGTTAGTACTTGAGTAGTTCTCCCAGTTAATGTTTGGGTAATTGAAATCACCTAATATCAGGGTGTTTGGTAGGACCTTTATGTTTCCCAGTGTTTCCACTGGTTTTGTGAAGTATGTGTTTCATGGTTTATGTTGGGGATGGAGGTTGCTTGGGTGTTTGCTTTGGAGGTCTCTGTTGCTTTTGCAGATTTTTATTTAGAGCCTCCAAGTATGTTTTCATGTAGTTATGTGTGTTTTTTGCCGGTGTTGGTTTCATAGGTCTATGTGAGACTGGTGGTGTGATGCAAGTAGTTCCCTTCTCCTCTTGACTGTCAGGTCCAGTCTTGGGTTGAGAGAGCTTAACCTCCAGTTTGGCTGTATAATTGCAGCTCTCGCATGTATTAATGTTTGGTGGTAGGTGGAGAGGGCTGTCTGTGTACATGAGGCAGTTGTAACACTGCCTCAAAATACCCAGATTCACCAGTTGGACCGGAGAGTACACCTAAAACTGCCCTTTGGATATGCCTGGATAGGTACAGTGAACTGTTTTACTGATTGACTGGTAAGGTCGAATAGAGAGCCTTGTCCTTCTCTAAAGTATAGGGGGTCTAGTGCTAAGGTTTATTAGTGCTTGCTTTAAGTTTAGGGCAAGTGCCGGGATCAGAAGTGAATGGTTTGAGTGCTTAAGTTGAAAGTTTGTCTAGATCCAGGGGAAAAATTGAAGAGTAGACTTTGTGTACCTGGGAATAGTTATACCCTAGCTAACCGGCACTGCCCAGCACATAAAACCATGCAAATGCGGGTTTTATAGCAGGGAAATGAAAGAGATAGAAATTAGCCCAAAATGGCCAATAAACTACTAATTTCTGGGCAGAAACCACTCTTCCAGGGGCAGATAGGCTGCTCAAAGCTCCCCTCTCTCACAGGTGAACAGAGAAACTTCCTTCTATTCAAGTAAGGTATGGGCAAACACAGAAATATGTAACACAGCCCTGAATTCAGCACTAACCTGAAAACTGGACTATACTAGCTTAGAAAGGCAGGAAAACAAGTATATTTATTTGTTTTTTTTTTTTTTCAGAAAATAAAGCAGATACAATCACAAAAACACTTTAAATGCAGAGAAATGACTATCACACTTGAGTGTGTAGCTTACAACAGTTAAACAGATAATTTAAACATAAAAACAACTTTGTTAAAGTGCAGGCAGTAAAATAAGTACAATATGTAGCTGAAACAAGCTTTTTAAATCACAGAAACTCTAAAAAAACTGGCGTTTTTGGTGGAATTAGCTAAAGGCAGCAAGAAAATGCAGAAAAATGATACTTAATCACTCTAAAGTCTCTCTTTTGTCTCTCTGCTGCTGTAGAACTCTGCAGGGCACCAGGCAGGAGCTTGCTGTGCTGCATACAAGCGCAAACACCTCAGAAATGCTGGTTTTATAGAAGGGAAGTGAAAGAGATAGAAATTAGCCCAAAATGGCCAATAAACTATTAATTTCTGGGCAGAAACCACTCCTCCAGGGACAAATAGGCTGCTCAGATCCCCCCTCTCTCACAGGTGAACAGAGAAACTTCCTTCTATTCAAGTAAGGTATGTGCAAACACAGAAACTTGTAACACAGCCTTGAATTCAGCATTAACCTGAAAACTGGACTATACTAGCTTAAAAAGGTGCAAAAACAAGTTTTTTGTTTGTTTTTTTTTTTGTTTTTTTTTCAGAAAATAATGCAGGTACGATCAAAAAAAACTTTAAATGCACAGAAATGGCTATCACACTTGAGTGTGTAGTCTACAACAGTTAAACAGGTAATTTAAACACAAAAACAACTTTGTTAAAGTGCAGGCAGTAAAATAAGCACAATATGTAGCTGAAACAAGCTTTTTAAATCACAGAAACTCTAAAAAAATCGGCATTTTAGGCAGAACTAGCTAAAGGCAGCAAGAAAATGCAGAAAAATGATGCTTAATCACTCGAAAGTCTCTCTGCTGCTGTACAACGCTGCAGGGCACCAGGCAGGAGCTTGCTGAGCTGTATACAAATGCAAAAACCTCACAAATGCAGATTTTATAGCAGGGAAGTGAACGAGATAGAAATTAGCCCAAAATTTGCCAATAAACTAATAATTTCTGGGCAGAAACCACTCTTCCAGGGACAGATAGGCTGCTCAAAGCTCCCCTCTCTCACAGGTGAACAGAGAAATTTCCTTCTATTCAAGTAAGGTATGGGCAAACACAGAAACTTGTAACACAGCCCTGAATTCAGCACTAACCTGAAAACTGGACTATACTAGCTTAGAAAGGCAGGAAAACAAGTATATTTGTTTTTTGTTTTTTTTTTCAGAAAATAAAGCAGATGCAATCACAAAAACACTTTAAATGCAGAGAAATGGCTATCACACTTGAGTGTGTAGCCTACAGCAGTTAAACAGGTAATTTAGACAAAAAAAAACTTTGTTAAAGTGCAGGCAGTAAAATAAGTACAATATGTAGCTGAAACAAGCTTTTTAAATCACAGAAACTCTAAAAAACTGGCATTTTTGGTGGAATTAGCTAAAGGCAGCAAGAAAATGCAGAAAAATGATACTTAATCACTCTAAAGTCTCTCTTTTGTCTCTCTGCTGCTGTAGAACTCTGCAGGGCACCAGGCAGGAGCTTGCTGTGCTGCATACAAGTGCAAACACCTCACAAATGCTGGTTTTATAGCAGGGAAGTGAAAGAGATAGAAATTAGCCCAAAATGGCCAATAAACTATTAATTTCTGGGCAGAAACCACTCCTCCAGGGACAAATAGGCTGCTCAGATCCCCCCTCTCTCACAGGTGAACAGAGAAACTTCCTTCTATTCAAGTAAGGTATGTGCAAACACAGAAACTTGTAACACAGCCCTGAATTCAGCACTAACCTGAAAACTGGACTATACTAGCTTAAAAAGGTGCAAAAACAAGTTTTTTTTTTGTTTTTTTTTTTTTTTTCAGAAAATAATGCAGATACAATCAAAAAAAACTTTAAATGCACAGAAATGGCTATCACAATTGAGTGTGTAGTCTACAGCAGTTAAACAGGTAATTTAAACACAAAAACAACTTTGTTAAAGTGCAGGCAGTAAAATAAGCACAATATGTAGCTGAAACAAGCTTTTCAAATCACAGAAACTTTAAAACAAATCGGCATTTTAGGCGGAACTAGATAAAGGCAGCAAGTAAATGCAGAAAAATTATGCTTAATCACTCCAAAGTCTCTCTTTTGTCTCTCTGCTGCTGTAGAATGCTGCAGGGCACCAGGCAGGAGCTTGCTGAGCTGTATACAAATGCAAAAACCTTGCAAATGCGGATTTTATAGCAGGGAAGTGAAAGAGATAGAAATTAGCCCAAAATGGCCAATAAACTACTAATTTCTGGGCAGAAACCACTCTTCCAGGGACAGATAGGCTGCTCAAAGCTCCCCTCTCTCACAGGTGAACAGAGAAACTTCCTTCTATTCAAGTAAGGTATGGGCAAACACAGAAACTTGTAACACAGCCCTGAATTCAGCACTAACCTGAAAACTGGACTATACTAGCTTAAAAAGGTGCAAAAACAAGTTTTTTGTTTGTTTTTTTTTCAGAAAATAAAGCAGATACAATCAAAAAAAACTTTAAATGCACAGAAATGGCTATCACACTTGAGTGTGTAGTCTACAACAGTTAAACAGGTAATTTAAACACAAAAACAACTTTGTTAAAGTGCAGGCAGTAATATAAGTACAATATGTAGCTGAAACAAGCTTTTTAAATTACAGAAACTCTAAAAAAACTGGCATTTTTGGCGGAATTAGCTAAAGGCAGCAAGAAAATGCAGAGAAATGATACTTAATCACTCTAAAGTCTCTCTTTTGTCTCTCTGCTGCTGTAGAACTCTGCAGGGCACCAGGCAGGAGCTTGCTGTGCTGCATACAAGTGCAAACACCTCACAAATGCTGGTTTTATAGCAGGGAAGTGAAAGAGATAGAAATTAGCCCAAAATGGCCAATAAACTATTAATTTCTGGGCAGAAACCACTCCTCCAGGGACAAATAGGCTGCTCAGAGCCCCCCTCTCTCACAGGTGAACAGAGAAACTTCCTTCTATTCAAGTAAGGTATGTGCAAACACAGAAACTTGTAACACAGCCCTGAATTCAGCACTAACCTGAAAACTGGACTATACTAGCTTAAAAAGGTGCAAAAACAAGTTTTTTGTTTGTTTTTTTTGTTTTTTTTCAGAAAATAAAGCAGATACAATTAAAAAAAACTTTAAATGCACAGAAATGGCTATCACACTTGAGTGTGTAGTCTACAACAGTTAAACAGGTAATTTAAACACAAAAACAACTTTGTTAAAGTGCAGGCAGTAATATAAGTACAATATGTAGCTGAAACAAGCTTTTTAAATTACAGAAACTCTAAAAAAACTGGCATTTTTGGCGGAATTAGCTAAAGGCAGCAAGAAAATGCAGAGAAATGATACTTAATCACTCTAAAGTCTCTCTTTTGTCTCTCTGCTGCTGTAGAACTCTGCAGGGCACCAGGCAGGAGCTTGCTGTGCTGCATACAAGTGCAAACACCTCACAAATGCTGGTTTTATAGCAGGAAGTGAAAGAGATAGAAATTAGCCCAAAATGGCCAATAAACTATTAATTTCTGGGCAGAAACCACTCCTCCAGGGACAAATAGGCTGCTCAGAGCCCCCCTCTCTCACAGGTGAACAGAGAAACTTCCTTCTATTCAAGTAAGGTATGTGCAAACACAGAAACTTGTAACACAGCCCTGAATTCAGCACTAACCTGAAAACTGGACTATACTAGCTTAAAAAGGTGCAAAAACAAGTTTTTTGTTTGTTTTTTTTTTTTTTTCAGAAAATAAAGCAGATACAATTAAAAAAACTTTAAATGCACAGAAATGGCTATCACACTTGAGTGTGTAGTCTACAACAGTTAAACAGGTAATTTAAACACAAAAACAACTTTGTTAAAGTGCAGGCAGTAAAATAAGCACAATATGTAGCTGAAACAAGTTTTTAAATCACAGAAACTCTAAAAAAAATCTGCATTTTAGGCGGAACTAGCTAAAGGCAGCAAGAAAATGCAGAAAAATGATGCTTAATCACTCCAAAGTCTCTCTTTTGTCTCTCTGCTGCTGTAGAATGCTGCAGGGCACCAGGCAGGAGCTTGCTGAGCTGTATACAAGTGCAAAAACCTCGCAAATGCGGGTTTTATAGCAGGGAAGTGAAAGAGATAGAAATTAGCCCAAAATGGCCAATAAACTACTAATTTCTGGGCAGAAACCACTCCTCCAGGGACAAATAGGCTGCTCAGAGCCCCCCTCTCTCACAGGTGAACAGAGAAACTTCCTTCTATCCAAGTAAGGTATGGGGAAACACAGAAACTTGTAACACAGCCTGGAATTCAGCACTAACCTGAAAACTGAACTATACTAGCTTAGAAAGGTGAGAAAACAAGTTTTTGTTTGTTTGTTTTTTAGAAAATAAAGCAGATATAATCCAAAAACTTTAAATGCACTGAAATGGCTATCACACTTGAGTATGTAGTCTACAACAGTTAAACAGGTAATTTAAATGCAAAAATTACTTTGTTAAAGTGCAGGCAGTAAAATAAGTACACTATGTAGCTAAAACAAGCTTTTTAAATCACAGAAACTCTAAAAACTGGCATTTTGGCGGAATTAGCTAAAGGCAGCAAGAAAATGCAGAGAAATGATACTTAATCACTCTAAAGTCTCTTTTGTCTCTCTGCTGCTGTAGAACTCTGCAGGGCACCAGGCAGGAGCTTGCTGTGCTGCATACAAGTGCAAACACCTCACAAATGCTGGTTTTATAGCAGGGAAGTGAAAGAGATAGAAATTAGCCCAAAATGGCCAATAAACTATTAATTTCTGGGCAGAAACCACTCCTCCAGGGACAAATAGGCTGCTCAGAGCCCCCCTCTCTCACAGGTGAACAGAGAAACTTCCTTCTATTCAAGTAAGGTATGTGCAAACACAGAAACTTGTAACACAGCCCTGAATTCAGCACTAACCTGAAAACTGGACTATACTAGCTTAAAAAGATGCAAAAACAAGTTTTTTGTTTTTTTGTTTTTTTTCAGAAAATAAAGCAGATACAATTAAAAAAAACTTTAAATGCACAGAAATGGCTATCACACTTGAGTGTGTAGTCTACAACAGTTAAACAGGTAATTTAAACACAAAAACAACTTTGTTAAAGTGCAGGCAGTAATATAAGTACAATATGTAGCTGAAACAAGCTTTTTAAATTACAGAAACTCTAACAAAACTGGCATTTTTGGCGGAATTAGCTAAAGGCAGCAAGAAAATGCAGAGAAATGATACTTAATCACTCTAAAGTCTCTCTTTTGTCTCTCTGCTGCTGTAGAACTCTGCAGGGCACCAGGCAGGAGCTTGCTGTGCTGCATACAAGTGCAAACACCTCACAAATGCTGGTTTTATAGCAGGGAAGTGAAAGAGATAGAAATTAGCCCAAAATGGCCAATAAACTATTAATTTCTGGGCAGAAACCACTCCTCCAGGGACAAATAGGCTGCTCAGAGCCCCCCTCTCTCACAGGTGAACAGAGAAACTTCCTTCTATTCAAGTAAGGTATGTGCAAACACAGAAACTTGTAACACAGCCTTGAATTCAGCACTAACCTGAAAACTGGACTATACTAGCTTAAAAAGGTGCAAAAACAAGTTTTTTGTTTGTTTTTTTTTTTTCAGAAAATAATGCAGATACAATAAAAAAAAACTTTAAATGCACAGAAATGGCTATCACACTTGAGTGCGTAGTCTACAGCAGTTAAACAGGTAATTTAAACACAAAAACAACTTTGTTAAAGTGCAGGCAGTAAAATAAGCACAATATGTAGCTGAAACAAGCTTTTCAAATCACAGAAACTTTAAAAAAAATCGGCATTTTAGGTGGAACTAGATAAAGGCAGCAAGTAAATGCAGAAAAATTATGCTTAATCACTCCAAAGTCTCTCTTTTGTCTCTCTGCTGCTGTAGAATGCTGCAGGGCACCAGGCAGGAGCTTGCTGAGCTGTATACAAATGCAAAAACCTTGCAAATGCGGATTTTATAGCAGGGAAGTGAAAGAGATAGAAATTAGCCCAAAATTTGCCAATAAACTAATAATTTCTGGGCAGAAACCACTCTTCCAGGGACAGATAGGCTGCTCAAAGCTCCCCTCTCTCACAGGTGAACAGAGAAACTTCCTTCTATTCAAGTAAGGTATGGGCAAACACAGAAACTTGTAACACAGCCCTGAATTCAGCACTAACCTGAAAACTGGACTATACTAGCTTAGAAAGGTGGGAAAACAAGTATATTTGTTTTTTTTTTTTTTCAGAAAATAAAGCAGATACAATCACAAAAACACTTTAAATGCAGAGAAATGGCTATCACACTTGAGTGTGTAGCTTACAACAGTTAAACAGATAATTTAAACATAAAAACAACTTTGTTAAAGTGCAGGCATTAAATAAGTACAATATGTAGCTGAAACAAGCTTTTTAAATCACAGAAACTCTAAAAAAACTGGCGTTTTTGGCGGAATTAGCTAAAGGCAGCAAGAAAATGCAGAAAAATGATACTTAATCACTCTAAAGTCTCTCTTTTGTCTCTCTGCTGCTGTAGAACTCTGCAGGGCACCAGGCAGGAGCTTGCTGAGCTGTATACAAGTGCAAAAACCTCACAAATGCTGGTTTTATAGCAGGGAAGTGAAAGAGATAGAAATTAGCCCAAAATGGCCAATAAACTATTAATTTCTGGGCAGAAACCACTCCTCCAGGGACAGATAGGCTGCTCAAAGCTCCCCTCTCTCACAGGTGAACAGAGAAACTTCCTTCTATTCAAGTAAGGTATGTGCAAACACAGAAACTTGTAACACAGCCCTGAATTCAGCACTAACCTGAAAACTGGACTATACTAGCTTAGAAAGGTGGGAAAACAAGTATTTTATTTTTTGTTTTTTTGTTTTTCTTTTAGAAAATAAAGCAGATACAATCAAAAAACACTTTAAATGCACAGAAATGGCTGTCACACTTGAGTGTGTAGCCTACAACAGTTAAACGGGTAATTTAAACACAAAAATTACTTTGTTAAAGTGCAGGCAGTAAAATAAGTACAATATGTAGCTGAAACAAGCTTTTTAAATCACAGAAACTCTATAAAATCAGCGTTTTAGGTGGAATTAGCTAAAGGCAGCAAGAAAATGCAGAAAATAATACTTAATCACTCCAAAGTTTATCTTTTGCTAGAATGTCCCAGTGTTTTCAGTTGGAGAACACTGAGGTTTCTCAGTCCTCAGAAAATACTATGAGTTGTTGCGGAAGGATTTACAGAACCTACTCCATTTCTTCTATCCTATCTGAGGTTGTGTGCATTACTGCCTGCAGTTTTCCTAATAGTCAGACAGTTGTCCTTAAAAAGAAAGATAGGATGTACAAATTTCCTCAGTCTTTTAAATTTTTATACACTATTCCTAAACTCTGACCCAGTAGCTACAGCTTAAGTTGACAATTCTGCTGCTAAGCACTTAGTTAATTCCAATCCTACTTTTTATAATAAAGATGGAGAAATTATTGATAGGTATAGGAAAAAGTGTATATTTCTACAACTCTGAATTTCAGAATTTTAAATTGTCAGGCTCATATATTAAAGTTTATTTTGATATATTGTAGAAGTATGAGGGATGTGTTATCTAGAGTTTCTTCTTATGAAGAAAAATCTGCTTTAAATAACTTAGTTTCTTCTGTTGTACAAGTCACTACTCATTGTTTGCTGTGTGTGTATATGGCTCTGTTGGCACTTATTCCAGGGCTATGGCTACTGGTACTCTTTTATAGCTTCATAGGTTCATAGAAGGTTATTAGGCTAACAGTCCCAGTTAGGGGTTGCCACAGCGGATCACTTGTCCGCTCATGACTGGCAGTGGAGATTTACGGTGTTGAGTTGCCAGCTTGGCACCCAACCTTCCACAGAAGGTACACCCACACACGCACTCACGCCTAGGGCCAATTTAGAGTGTCCAATCCACCTACAGCATGTCTTTGGGATGTGGGAGGAAACTGGAGCACCTGGAGGAAACCCATGTGACCACAGAGAGGACATGCAGACTCCGCACAGAAGGCACCCCAGCCTGGAGAAGGGAATAATGATGCATTTTTTTTGCATTTAACCTTAATCTGTGGCTTTGGCACCAATCATTTGTCTGTGCTAACCCTGTCTCCTGTATATTAAAATTGTTGAGGGACTCAATGATTGCTCCCAGTTTGCAATTGTCAGTGAACTTGGTCAGCCACAGGCTATCCAAGTTTGCCTGCGCTTCTGAGAAATAAATTCCGAACAGTAAGGGGAGGATTGCTTGGCTGCATTCTCAGAACCTCTCATATGATGTAAAAAATTATGTAAAAAATTATATTTTAAATTCTACCTTGGATAGAGGTTTAGTGTTTGGTCCCAGTGCTGCAGAGGTGATAAATTGTGATGAAAGGGGCAATCTATTCCAGGAAGTTTTTAAGATTTTCAGCCCTCATTTTCCAAATTGTCCAAGGGATTTTCTTTCTTCTCATCCATTTTCAGCAAAAAAAAAAAAAAAAACAGAATAAACAATCTCAACAGAATTCAGGTAAAGAGGCATTTAAGAGGAAGTGGTAAGAAGGTTCTAAAAAGATGTCTTGCTCCAAAAACCAATGATACTCCAACAAGTCTGAATAACTGTCCAGCCGACCTTGTGACAATCTCCCACCCTGACACTTTTTCTCTTCCAGAAAGACTGAATCTCCATTTTTCTCTTTGGCAACAAATTGTTTCAGACAAAAGGGTTCTGAAAATCATTCGTCAAGTTTGTAGATGGCAGTGGGAGGAAATTCTTTATTTCCAGGGGGTCATTCCTCATTCTGCAGATCAGACTCTCTTGTTTTCATATGTTTTTCATCACATTCTGTCCTAAGGATTGATAGAACCAGTTCCTCCTTCCTAGGTGGGGAAGTGGTTTTATTCAAGGATGTTCCTAGTCCCAAAGAAAGAAAATCCTTGGAGACTAGTTCTGGATCTTTCTTTCATAAACCTGTTTGTGATAGTGCCTAAATTAAAAATGATGTTACTTGATAACCTGTTGCCTTTTCTTCCTCTTTCAAGTTTCCTGGTAACACTAGACTTAAAAGATACTTCTCACTACATTCCTATTAATCCAGACTTCAGGAGTTTCTTAAGGTTTTATATGTCTGGATCACATTATCGGTTCCCTGCCGTACCTTTTTGACTATCCACTGCACCAAGATTGTTCACAAATTGCTTAATTCCAGTTATAGCTCATTGCAGGCAGCAGGGTATCCACATTTTTCTGCATTTAGACAACTTGCTTATCTTTGCAGAATCTTTTTAAAAATGTCAGGAATCTGTCTTGCATGAGGGATCTAAGTCTTTCTTGACTCCCTCACTCGGGATTGTGTTACTGGGATGTCAACTATACACCTAAGTTCAAACAGCTTTTCTTCCACAGGAAAAATAGATCTTTATATAGATCTATTTCTCAGGTTTTCCACTCAGAGTTCAGTCACTGCAAGGGAATACATCAGGATTTTGGGTCTCATGGCATCTATGATTCTCATGATATGATACCACTGGCAAAACTCCACATGGGAAAGATATAGTGGTATCTAAAATCTCTTTTGTCCCAACATCAACACCTTTATCTTTTCAGATCCCTGTACCAGGTTTTTAGAAGAGAAATCACTTGGTGGAAACAGCAGATATTCTTAAATCCAGGTCTCCCCTTCACCCTCCCTGCTCCAAAGCAGTCAGTCACCACAAATGCGTTGGACTTTGCTTGGGGAGCAGTTTCAGAAGACATAAAAGTCCAGAGGGTGTGGGACACCAAGGACAGATGCAAAAACATAAATATCAAAGAAGTAGTTGCCCTGATCAAGGGAGTCAATTCTTTGAACCATTTTTGGTTCCCAGGACCTCTTCACATGGTTACAGACAATACTACAGGAATGCGGTACACCAACAAGCAAGGAGGGACCAGGTCATACTCCCTTTGCAGACTCATCATGTTAACTTGGGATATAGCCTCACATTACACTGTCACTCTACATCCTACATTTCGTCAGAGAAAATTTGTGTGGCAGACAAGCTAAGCAGGACCAGGGCAGACTCACACGAATGGAAACTAGATCCGGTGGTCTTCCAAAATTTGATCCATCTGTGGGGAGTTCCTCAAGTAAACCTGTTTGAATCCTCTCTGAACAACCGACTGGCAAAATTCTGTTCCAGGACTCTATGCAACAAGGCCTGGACAGGAATATTCCTGTATGTCTTTCCTCCCTTTCCACTAAACTCCAGGGTACTTCTGAAATTTCAGAAAGAATCCTGCAAGATCATTGAGGTGACTCCCTTCTAGCCCAGGCAACCATGTTTCTCCCTTCCTTTGGAAATGGCCAAGGGCAGTTACCACAGGCTTCCTCACGTTGATCTACTCACAAAAGAATGGTGGTGTTTGATACACCCCGACATCAATCATCTTCAGTTGACTGCCTGGATGATAAGGTCTTAGTTCCTTTTAGGCACCTGTTTTCTAAGGACATGTAGCAGGTACTAATGGAGGTGAGAAAGCCTGCTACTAGAAAATCATATATTAGCAAATGGAAAAGGTCTTCCATTTGGTGCCAACAACATAAGCAGCACCCATTCAGGGCTAGCTGTTCTCAGGTTTTACAATATTTGTGTGAGTTACTATCCTTATTCCTCTGTCAAGGTTCATTTATCGACTATTTGAGCATATCTGCCTATGGATCATCCTCTTTCAAGGTGGTCACATGTCAAAATGTTCTTGAAAGGGCTTTGCACAAGAGGCCAACACGTAAACCGGTGACCCCTCCTTGGATCATAATTTTGTTAGAAAAGCTAACACTTGCTCCATATGAAACAGTTAATCTAGCTGACTTGAGGTTCATAACATGGAAAACAGTTTTACTGTTTGCTAGAATGGTATCTGAGTTGCAAGCTCTTATGGTGGATGAACCCTACCTCATTTTCAGCAAAGACAGGCATTCTCTGAACTAATCCTTCTTTTTGCCTTAAAGTGGTATCTGAGTTTACTTTAAGCCTGTCCATCTCCCCATTGTCTTTCCTGAGCCTAAAAATGAGGGAGAAAGGATACTCCATACCTTGGATCTCCACAGGTAACTAGGGTATTATCTTGATAGACCTAAATCTTTCAGATCTTTGGATCAATTGTTAATTTCTTATGAAGGTAAGAAGAAGGGACAACCTGTGTGAAAACAGACTATTTCCAAATGGTTGTCTAAGGCTATTACCTTTTGTTATACTCACCATGACAAATCTATTCCAGGGAGGGTCAAGACCCAGTCTACAATGACCATGGCTTTTCTATGGCTTTTTAGAAAGGGTTGGATTCTATAAGTATTCTAGAAGCTGCTACTTGGTCCTTTGTACATATTTTTACAAAGCACTATAAGCGCGATTCCTTCTATACATCTAAATCATGGTTTGATAAGAGCATTTTCCTGGGGCTCATGGACCCTTCTCCTTCAACCTCTCAAACATAGTTAGTTAAGGTAATCTACCCATATAGCTAAGGCTACTGTAGCACTGATCAATATGAAGAACATAGTGTAAGCTGAAATTGATATAACAGTAGATGTTCAAATGATCATTGCTGCAGTAGCCACTCCTTCTTTCCATCCCCCTTGTCTTTTTGTGCGTTTTTTTTATGCCAGGTTGTGGACATTTATTTTTGTTACTCTAGCCTTGTCCTTTCAGGGCTCAGCTTCCCTCTCTATGCTGACAGGAAAGCTCTGAAGGGCTTTTTGTCCAAACTTGTCTTTTAGTCAGCTCAGCTCAAGCTGTATGACAATTTGGGTGCATGGAAGGCGCCCTAAAGCTTTGGAAGCTGACTGGTTGTTATATCCTTGGCAGGATATAACCCATATAGCTAAGGCTACTGCAGCAGTGATCATTTGAACATCTACTGTTAGGTTAATGACTCAGGGCCACACCCAAAGACCCACTACCCTGATCCCATATCTGGGGAATTAAGATATAATATTGTCATATCCTCGGTATTATTGGCTAGGCTTGTAAAGGCTCTTGAGCCATTAGCCTAGTAATCAAATCTGAACCTATGAACTTGCGTTCAACTTAAACAACTGTACTTTCTGTCCTCTGCAAGCTTCTTGTTTAGAACATTTGGGAAAATGAATGATGTCGGGCAGCAGCTACAATGAAGAAGTTCATGGTAGAATTCCAGTCTGATCATTTCAGGGCTTCTGAACCATGAAGTCAAGGGAATAATGAAAATTCAACAAAAAAAAAAACAGGATGCAGGACTGCCTATTAGCCCTGCGTTGCCATATTGCTAACACTATCTTAGGAATGAGCTCAAATACTTAGAAGGAATAGGTAGCTATAGACAGATTTCTTCTCATACTGGAAAATGGAAATGGGTGTCTAGCACTCTCAGTGGCTCTTAAAGCAGATTAGAGAATTTATTCTTAGAAGAAACTTTATTGAATTGTTCTAGGCCGCTCAAATCCAATGGAATAAGAGGTACAAAGGTGGGAAATTTTATTTTATTTATTTATTATCCTAGTAAACTCACTAGGCACAAGCCTCTTTTCAGGAGTGACATGGGAGCACTGTACTTAGGTGACACATTGTGAATCACACGGTAAGCAAATGGTAATGGTGAGAATCAATCCCCAGACTGTAAGGTAAATCTCAAGGAGGCTTAATCCTCTGTGCTGTACTGAAAAAGTATTTCAGCACCTCTGTACACTAGACTTATGGCTTAACAGTAATGGGCAGAGTTGAAATGAGGTGAAGGGGTAAGTAGTAAGGAAGAAGAAATACACTGATAGCAAGAACAAAGTAAAGGTTTACTTACCTAAAAACACAAGAAGGGAAAGGCGTTTTAGCTTGCTTGCTTATACACGTATTTATTTGACACCAACATATTATTCCCTATGTGCAGTCCAGTGAATAACTGGTTTTAGATATAGCCCAGGAAAATTAAACACATGGGGTTACTCAGTGTGTCACATCTGTGTATCAGGTTAATAAAATATACATTAGACTGCCAGAGACTGGAAAAACTTTGCAAAGTAATTATGTGCTTATTATAACTGGGCTGAAAGTGAAGCCCATCATACAGTAATCTTTCACACTTTTAGTGCTTTCATTTTTTGATTTATTACTTACTCCTATATTCCAAGCAAACAGTAGAAGCCAACGATGGCCATTTACTCTTGCCAGCAGTTAGTGTTTAATTCCAGGAGGACTTTTCGGAGGGTTTGCTGCTGTATACCCTCCAAATGACCAAAGTAACGCCAGCCATTCAAGGGAGGATTTATTGTGAAACTTCTCTGAATTAAGCCAGGGGTAGTCCTATGGGATTTGATGAGGAAAGGCAGTGGGGCACTTTGTAGCATGTCACATGAACAGCCAGCCTCCTGTATTCAAAAGCTTTGCTGGGGTGCAGATAATATCTTCAAGATATGTTGGAATTTATGTGAATTAAAGAACCTTTGAAATGGATTTTATTTAATACTGATTATTTAGTTTTATTCCTTGGCAAGATAACCTGAAAGCCACTCAAAGCACATACACATACTTTTATATATATATATATATATATATATATATATCTGTCTCTCTCTCTCTATATATATATATATATATCCATATCTTTATATATATATATATACATATATATATATATATATATATATATATATATATATATATATATATATATATATATATATATATATATATATATATATATATATATATATATAAACTATATATATATATATATATATATATATATATATATATTATATGAAATATGTACATGTATTTTACATCTCTCTCTCTCTCTACACACACACACACACACACACACACACACACACACACACACACACACACACACACACACACACACATAATATGGATAAATCTATGTCTATCTACATATATTTTGTCTCTCCCTGTCTACACACACATACACACACACACACACACACACACACACACACACACACACACACACACACACACACACACACACACACATTTGTGGACATAAAACTACTTTGCTGTTGGTAACTCCTGATCAGGAACCATTTGGACCAGCACACATATCTGAATTTTATTTTTTGATTGATTTTTCTTTCCCGTATGGGTAGTTTCTGGACAGACAAGTACCCCTCTCTTCTTCCCTCATTTATTCCACTTTTCCAGTCAACATGTTCCTTCCTTACTCACTTAGGAGTGGAATTTGAGATGTAAGGGTCCTAATGGTTTCAGTGTATTGTATCACTAGAAGGTGGGCATCACTTTGCTGCCCTGTCTATCTGCACAGTTAGTTGTTGCATCTGTCTTGTCTGTTCTGCGATGCAGGGCTTTGACTGGTAGACAGGATGAGTATGTCTAGACAGTGGCCCTAATGAGATACTACAGCTCTGCTCTTAATAAAGTTTTCATTACCTGTTACTACTGGGAGCAGGGCAGGAGAGCATGCTAACTGTGCATTTAGCACACCGTGACTTGAGTGGTAGTACAACAGTGAGAAATTAATTTAAATTGATGCCTGCATGCTGGTTCCTGATAAGCAGTCAGGTCTCGCAGCACATAATGAAGGTGGTATAGAATGTGATGGAAGTGGGTTAGTACTTCCCCATGTCCAAAGAGAGGCGGGAACACTGAAGGCAGGTAAGAAATCAAATTAATATGTTCACTTTGTATATATACAAGATCAAGACTGAAACATGTAATCATTCTTTTAGGACAGGGTATTTCTTGCTGCATTTTTTGCTTAATCCAATAAGGATCTTGACATTCCAGAAGAAACACTGCCAGGCAGTGCCAGGAATCATGCAACATTTCTTTCTGCAAAGATATAAGACAGTTTGCTTAACCACAGTTTAATACCATTCAAAGGGAAACAATGCTCCATGTTTCTTCATTGTATTGAGTCACGACATCAGGCACGGGTACATGTTTCTTACTTGTAGCTTCCACAAGTGTATCAGATGCCTCTGGTAGCAAGAATGTCTCTACCTTTGCTCTACACAAGGAAACGTAAATCTGTTTTCCAGATTAGCAAACTGTTTCCTTTTCTATGCAACCTCTTCAGATTTGGCTGACATTACACATGCCTTTTCACAAATGAACCATGACCAGTAACCACAATATAAGACTAGGGACCTAAACAACTCTCTTGTTTTGCCAGGGATCTGTTCATGACCATAAACTGTAGCTTATCACATAATCTTCAGGTGCAAAACTTCTCAAATTTTCAAGTCAAAAGAGACCCTGGAGGCATGACATAGAAAAAAACACAGATTTATTCAGTAATTCCGTGTAATCTGATAAGAAATAGATGTCCTGTTGGCTTCCAGTTTAAAATAAAACAAAAATAACTGCTCTCTTGGCTTTTAGTTTGAAACAAAATAAATGCAGTACTTTCAATTACTTTAAAAATGTTTAGTCTACACAGCCCCTTCTGCAGCATTGTTGTGACTCATAAAGGAGAAATGCACTTAGATGCAGCTCCTTTAGTTAGCTTGTAAAACACTTATACAAATGAGTCAGTAATGACATGTAAATGAGGAATGGCTGCAAATCTGTGCAAAGATCTTATGTAAATAAGGCACCTTTCCCTCTTGTATGCAATTCATATACACTTTTTAAGTGCTTCTGCACTGTGTAAATATGCTTTATTAAAGGCACGGTCACTTCTTTTCTATCTACATTGCAATCAGTGAAGATCCTTGCTGGACCATGGGAGGAGCGGTACTAGAACAGTAAGGGCTACCATTCCATCAACTGCAAGGTAATGTTTATGCATGGGGTGCATCACCAACATTTTTTCCCAGCATCCTGGAAGTGCACATGATTCCCATATCTGGTACACAAGCTCACTTTATTGCCTCTTCCTGCATTGTAGGATACCCCATGGTCATCTTGTTGGAATGTGCAAACTTTTTCTACTCATAGTAGGGACTATAGGTATACTTTGGAAAAAAAATTAATTGTTTTGTACTATTTTATTTTATTTATTTATTTATTTTACATTTGTTGACCGGGATAGTCCGACTGGATGCATGTCCATTTTTAGCAGAGGCCTGGGGAGAAAAGCTCCAAGGGTAAGCAGATACAGCATTACATAATACCAGCATAACATATTACAAACAGACTATTTACAGAGATTACATAAGTAAGCAAGTTAAACAAGTTCCACAGGTTTCAGTTAATCCTGAGTACTAAACACTCTTCTTTTGTCACGTCCTCCCCTTTTTTCTGTTCCAGGTGATGCAGGCTACCAACTTGAACCTTGGTTAATAATATCAGTCCATAACCCTAGGGGAGCTGCTGAGTTCTTCAACACCACTCTGTCCCAGACAAAGATCACCACTGAGTGTTTGGTCTGCTGAAAGTCTGTTTCTGTTGTCTGGATGAGTCTGGGTGCACCTTGCAGTATGACCCTGTTACTACACACAGGTTGTTTATTTTGTTTATTGTGTGTTGTGTTCTGCACAGCATGATCATGTGTTGGTCTGGTGTGCAACTGCCCCAAGAAAGATGGTAGTGCATCTACCTCTGTTGTTCCTTCCTTCAGTGATGACAGTGATGGTGCCCAACTAACAGCATTGGCATAGGAACCTATGCAACACGTTACTGCATGGTACACAGTTATACAGACAAAGAGGCAGCATCTAGTACACAACTATGAGCCATACCATTCAGATAGTAGTACCATTAATAAACAATTACATAGATGCAGTGTTACCTGTGGGGTATAATGTGTGATGCCTGATCTATTGTCACTGAACATCAAATATTTTCTTTCATCTTTAAATAAATGTTTTTCTTTTTTTCTGGATAATTATTTGATTTCTTTCTGTGTTTTGTTTAGTGGCAGCATAACTCCAGTCTGACACCTAACTGTCAGCTGCATGCTGTTAATGGTAAAGATATGAAAAATAAAATTGTAGATGGCAAATTAAGCACATATTTAAATAAACTGTTCATATGAACTTGGTCAGAAATAATTTTCATCTGTAGAAGGTGTGGAAAAGAACTGTTGATTTCTGAAAGTTGTGGTGGCAGACTTGGAAGTAATGAATCAAGTGAAGGTCTCTTGCAGAACACAGAAGTGTAGGTGGCTCAACCAGTGCCCTGTGCTAGGACCATGCACCAGCACCCCACACACTCAGCTATTCAAGTGAAGAGTAAATAAAAAACACAAAAAGCACTTTATTGTGTTGCCGTGGAGCAACTGGCTTATTGCAGAATACAGATCCAAGATCAGTGCTAGTTTTATTGTCAGGATTAACCAAGATTTTAGTAACAAATGCATTGGGCTAATCCTACTTTCCCCCTGTACTAATCACAGAAAAGTATTGTAAATAATAGTTTGCAAAACCTTATAAACCTGTCCTAATATTTACTTATTTTGTAGAGTATCCTTATTTCTTTCTAGATGTGTTGAATATTTATGCACTGATATCAATGTCTGAAAATTAAAGTGTTTTTTTTTTACCTCTGACTTTTTTTCATTTTGATCTGTAATGTCAAGTTATAGAGCTAAGGTGTCCTACACAATGTTACCTATGGACAGTGAGAGGGATGGTCCCAGTGACCATGATCAAGTGGTATGTGAGCTTGATGCTGAGTTGCTGCGATGGTGTGATCTGCTAGATTCAGGGGAACCTCTAGACAATGATCTGACAATGCTGCAGGACTAAGACCTTGACTGATTGGTTCTACCATATGTTGTGGAAGGCTGTCAAGACCTGCCTGCCTTCTTTTGGGTTATTCCTTGTAACACTTTCTTGAGAATCATGTGGGGTGTGGCCTACTTTTCTTCCTTGTGTGTGGACAGTCCGCTGTCTATGTACAGCTGTGTTTTCAATGTGAATTCTGTAAATCTTTACTAGTGTGTGGATGGTATCAGACATGGATGCTGTATGTTACATCATAATGCACATCAGGATCATCATGGCATTGATTCTTGCGCCACCATTCCTATATACTATGTGCTGATGAAATTCCTCATATATACCCTGCAATACTCTAACCATTTCTATCTGACTCTCTGTGGCTGTGGCCTGTGCCTGAACTACGCCATGGTACAGCTAATGCTGGGAAGCCAAAGCCTTTTATGTATTAGGAGCTAACAGTGAAATGTGCCTTCCTCTAACACCTCTTTTTACAGGTGTGACAATGAGTACTGCTAACTCTGAAATCATACTGTCTTTCTCCATGTGTTAGGGTTCTTCACAACAAACCAGTTTTGAGCTAGATGGTGATCCTCCACATTTGTAGTGTTATATCCTAATTCTGCTGAGTATGTGGGCTTGTATCATTGCCTATGGAATTATCCAACTGATCTGGGCTTCCCCCAGCACCACCTTAGTAATGGGTGCTAACCCTAACTCTAACACTGCCCCTTTCCCAACCTTTATCCTACACTTTAATTTCATTAAAACCTTTCCATAACACTTCCACTACAAAAGACAGACTCAGACACACAGACTTTCACAAACACAAACAGCACTACATCTATCCCCTCAGCTAACCCTAACTCTTATCCTTACCCTAAAATGTACAATCTTCCACACAAACACACAACACCCATCCTTCACTCATCTCTGACCCTAACCGTGACTCACATACACACACATGCACTGTCACACCCACAACCCCACTTACCTATATTGGCATTCCAAACCATTGACATATCCAGTGTTTGGCCATCCATATATAAGAATAGTTATTTTAATAAATGTATATGTGTGTGTGTGTGTGTGTGTGTGTGTGTGTGTGTGTGTGTGTGTGTGTGTGTATGTGTGTGTGTATTCATACAGACATATCAATATTTATATGTATATGTATATATATATATATATATATATATATATATATATATATATATATATATAAGTATTAGCAAAATGTGGAAAATAAAAGCAATTTTCCACTTTTTCATTGAATTCGTTATCTGAATTTGGTACTATAGAATTACCAAAATGTTGGAAATGGTAACCATAGAACCAACATTCGAACAACGAAAGTTCCATTGTTGAAATTCTGTGTTATTGGTAATGTTTTTCTGGGGGGGCAAGCCTCCCCTCCTCCCCCACACTCCCTGAATATTATATATTCCAACTAAGAGATCGCACTACAGTGAGGAACAGGGTAAATTTCCCAGTCCCGACAGTAGTGCGATCTTTTATCAGAAAGTCGATCCCATATTAGTGAATGCACTTAACCATTCATTAATAAGGATTCGAACATCTGCGGATTAGCATTATGGAAACTGGAAAGCATGCATTATGTCATCCCAGTTTCACGTAAGTGCCATTCTACATTTTGATAGTAAACCTATATATATATATATATATATATATATATATATATATATATATATATAGATAGATATAGATACACATACACACACACACGTGCATTGTTTTGAATGATATACATACTTTAGATTCATTGGAAATGCAGGATACAAATTTAAAAAGCAATATTTTTAATATTGATGGTATATCTGAGGCATGTACACTGTCAAACTGACAGCATGCCTATATAATGAAGCTTGAATTCCTTTTTACTGCTTAGTCTTAGTCAAAAATTAGCTTTTAAGTTAAAACCAGTTTCTGAATAACATCATTGCACTATATGGTAATGTTTGTTGGAGATTTTTGAATAACATCGCTGCACTTTACGGTAATGTTTCTTGGTGATTTTCAAAAGGTTAGTAGTAAAAAAAAATCCAAAACCTGGAAACGGTGAGGTAAAATGCAATGTTTATTCCAAACAGGAAAAGTATCACAAAGCTTTCAGGATCAACCCTTCATCAGTGTATAAAAAAAGAGATCAAATGCCTTCATTTAAGTAGAAAATTCAAACCATAAAGCTAATCACATAACCCAGTTGTATTAAGCACTTCAGTTTAAAGATATATATACAGGTAAAATGTTACTGAAAGTCAGTATAGCCATAAAATAAGAAAAACATTTAACTAAGACCCACACAAGATGTTATTTCAAAGTTAACTGTCTTTTTTTAAAATAGGTTTAATACTTACTGCTGTATTTAAACCTGGAAAACAATCAGCTTCTAAAAGTGCGATCCATAAGTATTCACATAGTTCTAACTCATTATTAAGATCCCCCT
The DNA here is from genome assembly GCF_019279795.1 of Protopterus annectens. NCBI lineage: Eukaryota > Metazoa > Chordata > Ceratodontiformes > Protopteridae > Protopterus > Protopterus annectens. The sequence continues at coordinate 1,702,940,454 of NC_056737.1, read as the reverse complement.
TTTTTCTTTTGTCTGATTTCAATCACTCTAAAGTTAAATGTACGTGTACTTCCTTTCTCCCTCATATGCTTACCTAAAGCATTAGTTGCTACCTCTACGTATTTCAGATTTGTGTTCAGTAAGTCTGTCCTTCAACCTTCTTGTGCATTTCCTTATGTAGGATGCTTGACACACCTTACAGCATGCCATATACACAATGGCAGCAGTATTACAAGTTGCAAAACACCTGAAAGTATATTTCTTCTTAGTGTCTGTCCAACCAGTGCTTCGTGTCCCTGCCCAAGTAGTTGACACACACACTTTGAGATTTGATAAATATACAAACACACACACACACACACACACACACACACACACACACACACACACACACACACACACACACACACACACACACACACACACACACACACAACTGGGAAAGGCTGGCACAGGTTTACTAGCTATGCCCCCCTTTTGCTCAGACTATAAGGTAGTTCCAGCTGCCAGCAGCCATCTCTTTATCAGCTACTATAAGGCCCTTAACAGTGTCCAATCCTACTGTATAATATTACTAATAATCCAAATGGTAGTCTGATCAAAAGCAAGGCTATTTAAGAGTGGCATGTACAGTGTCACCAAATACATATGCAAGTACTCTAAGAACTTAAATGTGTCTCAAAATATCAGCCACAAATATAGCTTTAAATATATTTAGTAATAAAAGCCTAGCCAATTACCCCATGTCAAAATCAAACCCTGCACCTTGTGTCTATAAGGTTAACACTTTAACCGTTATGCAACCTCCCACCCCTTTAAAAGAACATTGCAGGACACTCTCAAATAAATACAGAAAACATCTAAATTAATCTTTACTATATTCCTATCTATATCTAAGGGAGATACTATACCCTGAATCTTACAGACAGGCAGATGGTGATAATGAGTGGATGTTCTTGCTAGGTCCAAGACAAAATACAAAATGCACAGGCTCTCTCTGAGAGAGTTCCCAATTTATTTATTTATTTATTTATTTATTTATTTATGTTATTTACATTTGTTGACAGGGAATGTCCGACTGGACGCAGGTCCATTTTCAGCGGAGGCCCAGGGACAAAAAGCTCCACAAATTAAAATATTACAGACATAGTTACAGATGAAGAATCCTAGCAATTAAAATATTACAAACACATATAATCTGTAGTACTACCTCAGTTTTAGTATCATCTGCAGATGTGACCAATAAAGATAGTTTTTGATGGGGATAATACTTTGGGTGAAGGGTATCAGTTTTGTTTTATTGGGATTAATGAGTAGGCTTGAATTTTTCAGAAAGACTTCAATTGAAGAGAAAGAAATGTGGGCGATTTCTTGTAGTCTGGATAATGTGTGAGCTGTATATATTAAAGTCTAATCATCTGTGTATTGTACTATATTTGCCTGGTGTATGGCAGTGTGATGCTAGTTTATAAAAATATTAAAAAGAAGGGGTGCAAATATACAGCCCTGAGGGACACCTATGGTAACTGAAAGAGGGATACTGTTAATGTTTGACTGCTTGTTGCCTTCCAGATAGATAACTAAGGAACCATTTATGGGAGGATTGACAGAGACCTATAGAAGAGAGTTCAGCAAGTAAATGTTGGTGTGATACAGTGTCAAAAACTTTGGATAGGTCTAGGAACGCAGCTGACTCTAGGTTACCATTGTTCCTATGCTGGTTTACAGTGGTGGTGAAGTGAAGGAGGGCAGTGGTTGTGCTGTGTTGAGGTCTGAAAACATGCCATGTTTCCAAGAGCAGATTATTTGGATTTAGGTGATGTGAAATGACTTTGTCAAAAGGTAGGTATTTTAGGGGTGACCAGTTGCAAGCTTTAAGCTCAGCTTGAAAATTACTTGTGTTGAATTTTTTTTTGTTTCTGGTCGTTCTAAAAGCTATTGGATTATGAAAGTTGGTCTTTTGCCTAGTGATGTAAGTAAGAGAATGGTCACTAATGTTGTCAGGGAGTATACCTGTTTGATAAAGATGGGGGTCCTTATTTACTAGAATCCAATCTAAGGTAGTTTGTTTTTTGTTAGGTTTGTGGATCCTGGTTGGGAAGGTAATGGTTTGGTGGAAGCCAAAGAGGTTTATATGTGTAGTGGGAGATGTACAGCTATTCCAATCAATATTAAAGTCACCAAGGAGTATGATTTCTTGTGGTAGGGATATTGAAAGCCAGTTTAGGGTATTTTCGAGAGTACTAATATTGTTCCCAGGGGGGATGTAAGAGCAGATAATGTATATTGATTTTTTCGCATTAATTTGGAGCTTTGAGGTTAAGATTTCAGAGTTATTAGGAGGAGGAGGTTGCATATCTAATGATGTAATCTTCAGTTCAGATTTGAACAGTATTGCTACTCCACCTCCCTTTTTATTTAAACGGTCTAGTCTGAGAATGTTATAGCCTGGTGGGACAATGTCATTATCTTTTGTTGTAGGTTTAAGCCATGTTTCAGTAAGGCATAAGATGTCAAAGGAATAGATGTCTAATAGGGCATGTAGTTGGGTTATTTTGTTATTAACACTTCTTATATTGAGTTGACCTATAAGTAGAGAGTAAGGGCTTTTTAGGACATTTAGGGGAGTGGAAGTAGGGGCTAATAGAGTATTTGGGATGGAGAGATTAGGACTAGGGTTTGGGTGAATGTTACCGTGTAGAAGTAAGCAGTTATGAGGGTTAAGTGATAGTTTAAACAATTTATAAAGAGAGAGCTGTCCTTTTTTCATTTGTAGGTATTTAATATGGGTTAGTCTATGAAACTGTGGTAGAATGAAGGATGAATAGGATGTTATGTTACAGTGTGTAAGAGAGGTGCTAGTAGAGAAAGGGTGAGTCTGTCTTGGGAGATGATAAAATGTAGCAAAGGATGAGAATTCACAGGAAGTAAGGCAATGAGTTGTAAGTAATAAGGTGAGCCCAATGGATAAGAAAAGAATGTTGGGGAAAAAAGGTTGATGATGATTATACATAGTTAGAGGTGTAGGAGGTTTGGCTAAAAATAAAGAAAAAGAAAATTTAAAGTGTAGTCATGATAAGTGGAGTGCTTAGGGAAAATAGGTAAGAGTGGGTGTGGAAGGTAATGGCTAAGTAAATGGTGAACAGGTGTGTTAATTGCTATGAAGTTTGTGAAGAGAGGTAATTGGTAGATTAGGGCTGAGGGTGTGGTTAGGGAAATATAAGGTTAAGTGCACTGGGGGTGGGTGGAATTTGGGGGTAGGGTAGGGGAGTGGAGTGAGCCCGCAGGGCGAGCAGATGAGTAGAGACAAGATGAGTGTTTGGCATCAAGTGAGAAAACAATCAGTCAGAGAAATGCTTAGCTAGAGGGAGAGATAAGTGTACTGGTCTGAAGAGTCAAGAAAATGCTATAGTGGTGGCAGTAAGAGAGACAGACAATTTACTAAAAGTGAGAGGGGAAAGATCTAGGCAGAGGGAATGGCCTTAAGGAGGTGTAAGGAAAAAGATAACTAAGAGATTCCTATATGTCTGGAAAGAAAAAAGTCTCTGTAGGGAGACACAAAAATTGCAGGCAGTACAATAGAATGTATACAGAGAGTGAAACGGCAGATGGTAGCGAGGGGGATAAGGCTGCTGGCTAACCTAGGTTTGGAAGTGTATCTTAGTCTGCTAGCAAGTAGTAATTACTATAAACTCATAGTAGTCAGGTTTGTAGGAAAAATTACATACTTTCAAACTGAGGTAGATTAGTTGAGGCAGTAAGAGAGTAATTACTGGGTTCCTTTACTTCAGGCAGTGTGATTTGCTTCCTAGTTCAGGATATGCAAGGTTGAGGAGTGTGAAACGTTTGGATAGAGAGAAGGAGCTGTAGTGAAAATAAAAATCATTCATTTAGAAAACAAAAAAGAAAATGCAGGGAAGTGTTAGGCATAAGCCAAAAAATAATATCAATGTAGACACCTTAATCGAGTATATACAGATATCATACTGTAACAGGCTGGGAACAATTTGCTGTAGTAACAAGGTCCACAGAAATACATCAAGAATCTTAGTAGGAACACTAGAGAAACCATACTATGCCTTGGGTTGCCATAAACAACAATAAAGTAAAACAGTATGAGCCTACTAACAGTTGAACAGTTGGAAATCCAAAGTCAAATGTCCAAAAGAATGATCTGACAATGCTGCAGAACTAAGACCCTGACTGATTGGTTGTACCATATGTTTTGGAAGGCTATCAAGACCTGCCTGCCTTCTTTTGGGTTATTCCTTGTAACACTTTCTTGAGAATCATGTGGGGTGTGGCCTACTTTTCCTCCTTGTGTGTGGACAGTCCGCTGTCTATGTACAGCTGTGTTTTCAATGTGAATTCTGTAAATCTTTACTAGTGTGTGGATGGTATCAGACATGGATGCTGTATGTTACATCATAATGCACATCAGGATCATCATGGCATTGATTCTTGCGCCACCATTCCTATATACTATGTGCTGATGAAATTCCTCATATATACCCTGCAATACTCTAACCATTTCTATCTGACTCTCTGTGGCTGTGGCCTGTGCCTGAACTACGCCATGGTACAGCTAATGCTGGGAAGCCAAAGCCTTCTGTGTATTAGTAGCTAACAGTGAAATGTGCCTTCCTCTAACACCTCTTTTTGCAGGTGTGACAATGAGTACTGCTAACTCTGAAATCATACTGTCTTTCTCCATGTGTTAGGGTTCTTCACAACAAACCAGTTTTGAGCTAGATGGTGATCCTCCACATTTGTAGTGTTATATCCTAATTCTGCTGAGTATGTGGGCTTGTATCATTGCCTATGGAATTATCCAACTGATCTGGGCTTCCCCCAGCACCACCTTAGTAATGGGTGCTAACCCTAACTCTAACACTGCCACTTTCCCAACCTTTATCCTACACTTTAATTTCATTAAAACCTTTCCATAACACTTCCACTACAAAAGACAGACTCAGACACACAGACTTTCACAAACACAAACAGCACTACATCTATCCCCTCAGCTAACCCTAACTCTTATCCTTACCCTAAAATGTACACTCTTCCACACAAACACACAACACCCATCCTTCACTCATCTCTGACCCTAACCATGACTCACATACACACACATGCACTGTCACACCCACAACCCCACTTACCTATATTGGCATTCCAAACCATTGACATATCCAGTGTTTGGCCATCCGTATATAAGAATAGTTATTTTAATAAATGTATATGTGTGTGTGTGTGTGTGTGTGTGTGTGTGTGTGTGTGTGTGTGTGTATTCATACAGACATATCAATATTTATATGTGTATATATATATATATATATATATATATATATATATATATATATATATAAGTATTAGCAAAATGTGGAAAATAAAAGCAGTTTTCCACTTTTTCATTGAATTCGTTATCTGAATTTGGTACTATAGAATTACCAAAATGTTGGAAATGGTAACCATAGAACCAACATTCGAACACCGGAAGTTCCATTGTTGAAATTCTGTGTTATTGGTAATGTTTTTGTGGGGGGGCAAGCCTCCCCTCCTCCCCCACACCCCCTGAATATTATATATTCCAACTAAGACATCACACTACAGTGAGGAAAAGGGTAAATTTCCCAGTCCCGACAGTAGTGCGATCTGTTATCAGAAAGTCGATCCCATATTAGTGAACGCACTTAACCGTTCATTAATAAGGATTTGAACATCTGCGGATTAGCATTATGGAAACTGGAAAACATGCATTATGTCATCCCAGTTTCATGTAAGTGCCATTCCACATTTTGATAGTAAACCTATATATATATGTATGTATATAGATAGATATAGATACACACATACACACACACGTGCATTGTTTTGAATGATATACATACTTTAGATTCATTGGAAATGCAGGATACAAATTTAAAAAGCAATATTTTTAATATTGATGGTATATCTGAGGCATGTACACTGTCAAACTGACAGAATGCCTATATAATGAAGCTTGAATTCCTTTTTACTGCTTAGTCTTAGTCAGAAATTAGCTTTTAAGGTAAAACCAGTTTCTGAATAACATCTTTGCACTATATGGTAATGTTTGTTGGAGATTTTTGAATAACATCGCTGCACTTTACGGTAATGTTTCTTGGTGATTTTCAAAAGGTTAGTAGTAAAAAAAAATCCAAAACCTGGAAACGGTGAGGTAAAATGCAATGTTTATTCCAAACAGGAAAAGTATCACAACGCTTTCAGGATCAACCCTTCATCAGTGTATAAAAAAGAGATCAAATGCCTTCATTTAAGTAGTAAATTCAAACCATAAAGCTAATCACATGACCCAGTTGTATTAAGCACTTCAGTTTAAAGACATATATACAGGTAAAATGTTACTGAAAGTCAGTATAGCCATAAACTAAGAAAAACATTTAACTAAGACCCACACAAGATGTTATTTCAAAGTTAACTGTCTTTTTTTAAAATAGGTTTAATACTTACTGCTGTATTTAAACCTGGAAAACAATCAGCTTCTAAAAGTGCAATCCATAAGTATTCACATACTTCTAACTCATTATTAAGATCCCCCCTTTTTCTTTTGTCTGATTTCAATCACTCTAAAGTTAAATGTACGTGTACTTCCTTTCTCCCTCATATGCTTACCTAAAGCATTAGTTGCTACCTCTACGTATTTCAGATTTGTGTTCAGTAAGTCTGTCCTTCAACCTTCTTGTGCATTTCCTTATGTAGGATGCTTGACACACCTTACAGCATGCCATATACACAATGGCAGCAGTATTACAAGTTGCAAAACACCTGAAAGTATATTTCTTCTTAGTGTCTGTCCAACCAGTGCTTCGTGTCCCTGCCCAAGTAGTTGACACACACACTTTGAGATTTGATTAATACACACACACACACACACACACACACACACACACACACACACACACACACACACACACACACACACACACACACACACACAACTGGGAAAGGCTGGCACAGGTTTACTAGCTATGCCCCCCTTTTGCTCAGGCTATAAGGTAGTTCCAACTGCCAGCAGCCATCTCTTTATCAGCTACTATAAGGCCCTTAACAGTGTCCAATCCTACTGTGTAATATTACTAATAATCCAAATGGTAGTCTGATCAAAAGCAAGGCTATTTAAGAGTGGCATGTACAGTGTCACCAAATACATATGCAAGTACTCTAAGAACTTAAATGTGTCTCAAAATATCAGCCACAAATATAGCTTTAAATATATTTAGTAATAAAAGCCTAGGCAATTACCCCATGTCAGAATCAAACCCTGCACCTTGTGTCTATAAGGTTAACACTTTAACTGTTATGCAACCTCCCACCCCTTTAAAAGAACATTGCAGGACACACTCAAATAAATACAGAAAACATCTAAATTAATCTTTACTATATTCCTATCTATATCTAAGGGAGATACTATACCCTGAATCTTACAGACAGGCAGATGGTGATAATGAGTGGATGTTCTTGCTAGGTCCAAGACAAAATACAAAATGCACAGGCTCTCTCTGAGAGAGTTCCCAATTTATTTATTTATTTATGTTATTTACATTTGTTGACAGGGAATGTCCGACTGGACGCAGGTCCATTTTCAGCGGAGGCCCGGGGACAAAAAGCTCCACAAATTAAAATATTACAGACATAGTTACATATGAAGAATCCTAGCAATTAAAATATTACAAACACTTATAATCTGTGGTACTACCTCTGTTTTAGTATTATCTGCAGACGTGACCAATAAAGATAGTTTTTGATGGGGATAATACTTTGGGTGAAGGGCATCAGTTTTGTTTTATTGGGATTAATGAGTAGGCCTGAATTTTTCAGAAAGACTTCAATTGAAGAGAAAGAAATGTGGGCGATTTCTTGTAGTCTGGATAATGTGTGAGCTGTATATATTAAAGTCTAATCATCTGTGTATTGTACTATATTTGCCTGGTGTATGGCAGTGTGAAGCTAGTTTATAAAAATATTAAAAAGAAGGGGTGCAAATATACAGCCCTGAGGGACACCTATGGTAACTGAAAGAGAGGTACTGTTAATGTTTGACTGCTTGTTGCCTTCCAGATAGATAACTAAAGAACCATTTACGGGAGGATTGACAGAGGCCTATATAAGAGAGTTCAGCAAGTAAATGTTGGTGTGATACAGTGTCAAAAACTTTGGATAGGTCTAGGAACGCAGCTGACTCTAGGTTACCATTGTTCCTATGCTGGTTTACAGTGGTGGTGAAGTAAAGGAGGGCAGTGGTTGTGCTGTGTTGAGGTCTGAAAACATGCCATGTTTCCAAGAGCAGATAACTTGGATTTAGGTGATGTAGAAGCTGAGCATGAATACATTTTTCAAGAATTTTTGATAGGGGAGGGAGGACTGCAATGGACTCAGTTATTAAACTCTGCAGACATACCACCTTTGTGTTAAGGTACAATAATGGATTTTTTCTAGATGGAAGGAATGCATTTTTCAGATATAGATCTATTTATCAATATACAGACTGGAAAAGCAATTGCATCTACAGCCACTTTAAAGAGTCTGAGGGCAGTTGGGCAGCAGCTAGGGTGACTGGTTTTAGCTTATGTAGGAGCTTTTTAATGGTGGAAGGTACTGGGCTGAAGTCAAATAACTGAGGATATTTAACACAGGCTGCTGGTACTGACAGGGTAGTGGAAGTATTAATCTTTGTCAGGGACAATATAGCTTGTAAAAAATAGTTGATAAACTGTGTGGGAAATGAATCAGTAGTATTCTTGAATGCGGATGTGAGAGTGGTAATTTGCCTGGATGTAAAAGTTTGTTTATGGATGACCACAACAGTTTTGGGTTGTTTTGAGGTTTATTTTGGAGGATGTTATAATATCTTTACTTGTCACATTTTAATTTGGTGTTTTGTTGTATATCTTAGTTGCCTTGAAATATATTTTGTGCTTTATTTTTGACCCACTCTTCCCAGGCTTTGTCACCCTGTAGCATTAACTTCTTAGTTCTGTTGTTCACCATGGTGCAGGACTGGACATGACCCAACTTTTTTAGTACATACTGAAAGGTTATTGAGAATTTTTAGAAATATCTCATTTAAAGTGTGAGACATCAGAGTCTAAAGGCACAATCACTCTCGGTAGAGCCCCAAACTCTAAGCCCCTAAGGCAAGCAAACACACTTCCCAGAACTCTCATCATATGGGACTCCACTGTAAGAAATACTGATGCCCTTCTAACAAGGCTGAAAAAGGAAAAGATAACTGTTATTTTAATTTGCTTATCTAGAACCAGACTCCGCCAAATCACACATGCATTCAAGTCATTACACCACAGGTACCAGTATAATTCCATCATAGTTCATGTAAGTGTAAATGACCCAAGATGTACCTCCTGGGACTATATGAAGAGAGACATTACGGAGTTTTCAGACTGTGTGTCTCAGCCTGGTATAAGCCTAGCATTCAGCAGCATATTACCATCACCAAAGATGATACCACAATGTGAGAAAAAATTATTGATTTCAACCACTAGTCATTCTAAGGGGAACCAATATTTGTCATCTTGTGAAGACATGGTTAACCACACTGCTTTGACAAGGATGGTTTGCATCTCTCCCCTCTATGCTTTTGAATACTGGCTAAAACCTCATAGACCCCCAACCCCCATAGTGCCTTTTTTAGTCAATGCCTAATCGACAACTCTACCTGTTAAATTGAATTACAGTACAGAGTTGATTATCAGAACTAATAGTGACCTAGGGTAGCTTGGATAATCAAACTGTTTGGATAATCAAACATAATTGAACCAGATAAAAAAATTCTAAAATCTTGTTTTTTTCTGCATGCAGGAATACAATTTTCAACCATTCAGTGATTCCAGTTGGCAATAAAAAAATATTTTTCACACATGAGCTGTCTGCAAGCTCAAAAAATACACTCAAGTGAATATGTATAATGTTTACATATTCAGACTTTATGATTTTTCCTACTCAAAAACTTTGAAAGGCTGGTTCAGATAATTGACAGTTCGGATAATTGACGTTCGGATAATCAACTATCTACTGTAACAGCTACAGGCACACAAACTGTACAGCTGTACATTAAGAGATTTATTGAAACAAGCTGACCAAGCACTACTGTGAGATTAATTACATTTTCTTTATAACACACACAGAATACAGTCAAACACATTGCATTTCCTCAGCTGACTCGGATTACCAAATGTCCACCACAAAAGCCTTTATATAGTTTCAAAACTTTGTCCTTAATGAAAACATTATTTTCCTGTACTGAAGCCTTCTTTCTCTGTATCCTTATCTCAGTACAGAGGAAAATGGTTCTCAGCAGGCCAAAATGTTCTTTCAGAAATGTCCTTTCTTTGATAAGATAGTCTGTAACTTTTTCTGCAGTGTTAGCCCTGCTCATCTGGAGAAAAACAGTTCTCAGCATGCCAAAATGTTCTTTCATTGATAGGATAGTTGTAAATTTTTCTGCTGTTAGCCATTTCCATTTGGCTTGAATATCTGTGCACATTCAACTGCTTAGGGTATTTCAACAAGCCTCTATTGTTAATGCCATTTGGTACAAAAACAATTCAGAAGTATATTTTTTGTTCCACACAGGTACATTCTGTTAAACCAATGCATCACATGCTATTCTAAAAATATATCACACCGTTATTATGATTACCAAACCTCTGGTACTGTGAAGGAAAAACAGCAAAATCATTCAGAAGTGTAATACTTTTTGTTTTACACAGGCACATTCTGTTAGGCTAATCATTTAGAAATTCAATATAATGCAAGCACATTCTTGTTATTTCTTCCTGCATTTGCAGGCTCTGCATTTTTTATACTATTCGTAAAAATATCACACTGTCACTATGAGAGAGAGCAGTTTTACCAATACATGCTGTTACTGTGAGAAAAGCAGTATCGCATACATGCCACTTCTATGAGGGAAAATCAGTTTTACTTTGTATAATTCTATCGATTCTCCCCTTTTATTTTAAAAACCAAAATATTTTGAATTAAAAAATTTAAATCAAACTTCGAATTTTACAGGAAAATCATGTCTCCATTGGTTATATTACTTTTTTTACCGCCTACAATAGTTACAACAGATACCTGATAAACTTTGTATTAAAAAGACTATTAAACACACGTGCACATTATTATGATCCATAAGATAATGGCTACTATAGTAATTAAAACTGTGATAATAGTTTTCCACCATTCTTAAAATAACACATTTAAACAATCATGCCAGTCACTCTTTCATGTCTTTCTGGCTTTTTAAGTACTAGTTGTATTCTACTTAAATGTTGCTTTATGGATTCTGTCTTGTCTGGAATACAAGTACACCACTCCTTGTTGATCAGAGCACAAAGACCCTTTTGCATCTGTGACATTTATGTCATGACTGTACATCTATGATCTACTGTACCAACACTGTTTCCCAATTCTCCCTTTCTTCTGACATTTCTTATTTTGCTTTCAGATAATTATTTAGTTAATGGCATTGATGGTAACACGTACCCTCCAAAACAGGTTCCTTCTCATTCCATAGGAAGCCATTTATATGCTTTTGTACTGCAAATGTAGTACTCCCTAGCTGATGTGACACTGCATTCACTGACCCCTACTGGTTTTGATTCTGTTTGTTGTATACATGAAACTTCCTTTTGGAACTGTCCTTACTTTTAAGGTTGGAACATTTACCTTGTCTGGTTTACCACAACTCTGCTCCTGTTACTATTTTTTGCAGATCTTTTAGTTTACATTCTGTACTATTAGGACCTATAGTCCAATCAGTTCCTTTACTTTGCCCTTTGGCTATTTCTTGGCATACTTCCTGCAGGTCTTTTATCCATTGTTGATGATTTGCTTTTAACTTTAAAATACTGAACTGTCCCTGCAACCTGTACCTTTGAAACAGTCCTAAACTGTCCCTGCAACCTGTATTTTTGAATCAGTCCTGCACTATCGGTGAACCGTCTTCTATAGCCCACGTTGCCAAGTGTGGTCTCAGAGACTTTACTACATAGGCACCGTCACTATAAATATTTACTGGATGTAAATGTTGCAAAACATACTGTACAGCTTCTAGCTCAGCCTTTTGTGCTGGCATGTATCCTGGTAACTTAACCATAATTGGTTTGTCTCCCTTTTACAATGTCACTATTGCAAACCTAGTGTAGTATTTCACATCCTTCCAGAAACATACACCATTCACATACACTGTAGGAATGCCTGACTAACCCCCTTCAGTGATTTTGTTTATCTCAGTGTCATTTAGCAAAGTTTTGATTGTCAAATGTTGAGTTTAAACTATAACCCCTGAGAACATTGTCAAATACTCTGTCTGTCTTATTCCCCAGTAAATGACCAAAACTATTTAATGCAAAGATGATGTCCATTTTCTACAAGAGGCATTCTCTTGTTACAAAAAGTAACCTGTCTTAACTTAATGTCCACTCCCTGAGATGCTTCTTATGGCCAGGACTGTAATAACACCACTGATAGTGTGTCCTTTTTCTGCTGAAGCTTTCAAAACAAAACATAATTTACTCTTGGGGGCTATCAGGTCCATTGCCTGTGCCAACTTCTGCTTTAACATTTTAAATATTATAGTTCATGATTCCCATGAATTTATGCAAATCTGAAAGTGTAAAGGCTTTGGCAATTGTAGAATGTCACTCACACTTTCCTGACAATGAAGTCCTCCCTGTTGGTCTGATAATGATTCCTTCTTGTGACAAAAAATGTATTTTGCCTTAGTTTAATTTGAAACCTATCTCTTGCAACGGTCTCAGAACTTTTCTCAGCTGTGTTATGTATTCATTCACAGTCTCTGACTGTATTAGAATGTCATTAATATAATGAATAACCTTGTCATTTTACTTACATCTGTAAGAATGTCCCTACTATCTGATGAAAAAAATGTCAGGGCTGTTCTGAAAACCTTGAGGTAATTTAGTAATGACATACTGTTGATTTTCAAAGGTAATGTAATCCCTTGTATCTCCCATGTAATTGGAACTTTTAACTTCCCACAGTCTGTTTTTGTTTCTGCCCATAAGGTCTGAAATTCTTTCTCTAACTTGTATTGTCATTTACTTTCAGTTAACACCCAGTTCACTTTGAACCCTATGTTATCATCCTGCAACTTTTGCTTCCTTTTTGACGTTTTTCCTTGCAAATACTCCTTTCTGTATCTGCCTATTTTTCCATTTTTTGTAGTATACACAGTCCTGCTTATTATGTCCCAGTTTTCTACAAAAAAACATGCAGTTCATCGGGGCTTCCTGTAGCTGGAGGGGCAGAAGGTGCTTTAAGTATGTCCCTTTTCTCATCCCCTCACCTTTCTCTACTTTTCTCCTTCCAACTGCACTTACTATTTCAAACCCATCTTTATCAGTACCAAGGAAAAAAATGTTATACTTAAAATATCTTTGTTGTTATGCTCTGCCTGTTCTACTATCCAGTCAGAAACTATAATATTAAAATACTCTAATAACTTCATAGTTAACTCTAATTACATCTCCCTATCTAGTACAGAGCTGTTATACTTCAAACTGTTAGTTGCTGTAATCTTTAACCCTTTAAATCCTGGCAAAGCTGTATTCCTGTAACTTGACTTTTATTTCTGGTATACCCTACACAACATAAATGTGTATGGTTACTTTTTTTTTTCTAACTGGCCACACCCAATATGTTCCTCTGAGCACTTTAGCTGTGTCAGCTGAACTGGAATTTATTTTATCTTTAACCCATAAATATGCATGTTTCTGTCATAACCAATTATTTAAATTATGTACATCTGTACAAAGTACAACTTTAAATTCAATTTCAAAAACTTGCAAATTCTTACAAGTGTCATTTGTGTGCATTACTGTATATCCTGTAGCATCCATCTGTATAGCAGCATCAACCCTTGTCAAAATGTCTAAAACATCTTGCAAATACTTCCTAACCTGTAGGTCATGTTTTTTTTAAACATGGGCATGTGTTTTTTTTATTAAACTCTGATAATTTCTTATCTCTGTTAAAAACATTCCACTGTCAGCAGTAGGCCTGATACAGTTCAGCTGTCTCTACAAACTGTAAGATTTTATCATGATGTAAAAGGACTGGAATTCTCTTACAAAATGACTTTACCTTATTTTGACTTGTTCTGCATAGTCTTTACTGACCATTTCTGTAAACAAAAACAAGGATATCGGTCTCCACAGTTAAAACATTTAACTTGAGTTTCTGTACATACTGACCAAAACAATGAATGCATTTACACATATAAACTTTTTCACTTCTACTTATACAAAACAATGCTGTATTACATTTAACATCACTACTGACTTGTTTATGAGCTCATAATGCATATGTGAACCTACCATTCAACCTAACACCATACTCATGGGAGTCTTTAATTACTCCTCTATAGATTAGAAATCTTAAACAGCCCCACATCTACAGATACAAATTTCTGAACTTCATAAATACAAACACCCTTGACCAAACAGTGAATTTGCCCATTACAGGCTCCAACATACTGGACCTATGCTTACAAATATGAGAGAACACTGCACCCCCCCCCCCATGTCTCATCCTCCCTGGTAAGGTCTGACCATAAATCTGACTCCTTCAAAATCAACTTAATATCAAACAATACTGCTGGGCCAGCTTGGATGACATCTCTCTTCACCTGACTTCAGTTCCAAGACTAAACAAAAATTTAACAGAATTTCACATCTCTGTGTTAAAAATATATATCTTTCAGATGTTTGGCAGATCTTGGAAGTTGTAAAACAATAAAACACTTTACATTTTAAACCTAGTAATTACTTTTCTTTCAAGACGATAGAAAAACTTCTAGCTCAAGACATTGTGTCTGCTATTGAAATGAAACTGAGAGATAACATCTTTTGTTTATGGCCCAGCTATAGATTAACTTAATCTCAATTATTCTTAAGGTTTGCAGGTTAATATTTTATGTTCCAGCAGGGTACACTGTGGATACATCATAGCACGGTACATAACATACAGTTCTGTATAAATCATATCAATATTCACAAATGACATAGAATTATTTACAAAATTCCAGATAGCTGGGCTGGCAGTATGACACATGCTTACAAATTTTTTTTTAAAAGCATACATTCATAAACATGTACAGCTAACCCTACTCCCACTCCTCAGCAGACATCATAGTGCCTGTAAAAATATAAACATGGGAATCTTAAGTACAGTCAGTAAAACTTTCTTGTAGGTAAAGACCATTTATAGGTTCATAGGTTTTTACTAGGTTAATGACCACAAGGGCCTTTTTAAGCCTAGTCAGGCATCCCAAATCTCTGACAAGTTCTGGTACCTTTGATACATGTAAGCAGAGGCTTGGGAGATGAAACATTTACAAGCAGGGGCCTGGGAGATTAAACATTTAAAGGTTGCCTGTGTCCATTAGAGATATAGATGCCAAACCAGCGATGAATTTCCTGTTTCCCATCCAATTGTCCAAGTTACACTTGAATTGGGTTAAGGAGGAACTCTGCTTCACATGGATGGGTTGCGTGTTCCAGAGATGGGGCAGTCTCTGGGATACATACCTGTTTCTCAGGCAGGTCCTTTTTATATCACAGACAAGGTTTAAGTCTTTAGAATGGGATGGGTAATTCTGGTGCTGTTTCTTTTGTGGATATGCAGGAGATCCATCAGAGTGGGGTCTTACAATGCCCTGTATGCCAGACATAGAGTTCCCCTCAAAAGCCTGTAGGAGACAGAATAAGAATATAGGGATAGGGCCTTAAGGCAGTCTGCATAGGACATTTTACTTACGCCCTGTATTCTTTCAGTGAGGAACCTCTGTGGACGTTCCATTTGTTGGATATGCCTGGTAAGGAACATACCAAAGGGGGACATTGTACTCGATAGGTCTGATGAATGCCAAATACAGTATAATAATGACTTCCTTGGACCTAGATACCATACCTTTGTTTATAGGTTGAGCAACATAGAATGATTTCTTCACTATTGTAGACACATGGTGGTCAAAGGCTAGATTACTATCTATGTGTGTCCCTAAGTCCCTGACTGCTGGGTTAACTCTAAGGGGTGTGTTATCAATATGATAGTACCAGGGGTGGATGATTTCCTGAAGGATACTGTTACGCATTTCATGCCATTTAGTATTAGTCCATGGCTCTGACCAGTTGTTTGCCTGTATCAGCCCTTCCTGGAGAACATTTGTGTCAGTGTGGGATTCAATGCTAGCTTTAATTTGCAATCATATGCAAATTTAGTCATCCAGAGACCATTGACATTGGCCTTGACTTCATAGAAGTAAATGCCAAAAAGGAATGGTCCTTTAGTCAGGAAAAGAAATGAAAGGTTGTCAGGGAATAAGTATAACAGTCAAGCTTGCTGCCAGTTTCTAATAGTCTATCAAGATCTAGTGTTTTGCTTAGTTAGGTTAGCCATCCAGGATGTGAGATCTGCTAGAAAAAAATGAAAGGAAGAATGTGTTCATCACTGAAGTATAGAGATATCGCATAGATAAACTACTCTGCTTTCCTTTTCAAAATCTCCATAGCTGATGAAGAGCAGGAATATAACCACAGCCAAGCACTGGAAAGGTGAAAGCATTAGACATGAATAGTAAAAAAATAAGATAGTGTTATTCTAGAAGTAATAGAAAAATTCCTGAAGTATCGCTTCCATAAAAAACTATGGCTTGAGGTATTCTGTTATATCATTACAGCAGTTGTACACTTAGAAGCTGTAATCAATAAAGGAATACAGTAGTAATTAAAGAGGCATGGGAAATTATACACCAATATAGTCAATACTAAAGACTGCATTTAGCAGTTTGCAAAGTAAATCTGTAAATGGTTGTTCATTTCTGTCAATAAAATGGTATATTTGTATAGACTATGACTCATTCTTGGTTCCAAGTTGTCTTTCTCTTTCTTTCTCATTATTCTTTTGTTTATTTTATTTCTATCCTTTTTATATCCTTTTTCCACAGGTCCAGAGTTCCCAGGGGCACCACCTCCCTCGGTCCACCTGGAAATGTCTTCACAGTGTCACAGCAGTGGTTCTGCTCCTATGGGGCCCCTGGTGAGTGGCAGCCTGGAAAGTCACCAACATCACCAGCCTTAGAAGCTGGTAGAGACAGCATTGACTGTGTGGTGGACAGACACCATCTACCAGTAGAAGCCTTCCTCCAGTGGGCAGAAGTCTCACTGATCTAGTAAGATGCAACCACCAAGCCACTAGAGGCCTCCACCCACACAACATCAGGGTCCCCCTCTGGAGGTCTGTCAAAGAGTGAGGGATAATTGAGGTCCCTGGGCTGCAGTGTAACTTGTGCTGCACACATTCTCCCCCTCCTCTTTTTGTGTCAGTCTGTCATCTGTATGTCTTGTGTCCCCCACCAATGTCAGCTCACTGTAGTGTTCTGTTTTGCCTTGTATGTCTTTTATGCTGTGTTCATTCCTTAACTTTTCATTAAACCTTTTTCCTGGACTGTCTTCCTGTACTCCTTCTTCGGCTTCCCTCCTGTATAAAAAATTGAAAAATATGGGGGTCTGTTACTTGCAAAAACATAGTACCCGTCCTATCTCATCTTCTTCAACACAACCCTCTTCATGTCTTCCTTCTGTGTATCCCTCATCTTCTCTCTCTCCCACATCTCCAGCTTTCCTATCTTACCCTTTCACAACTCATAAAAAGAATCAGGGTGTCTACACAAAGACACCCTTACATTCAATGAATACAGCCTTCTAACTGCTTAGTGCCATTTTCTTAAATAATTGCAAGTCGGGCTTGAGCAAGTTTGCGCACACTTATAAACTATGAACATAGCTAAAAGATATCATCACGTTACACTTATGTGGCTTCTATTGCACATAACCAGATTAGTTTTAATCCATTGTATGGCATTTCAGACAGCCGAAAATGTTGTTGGCACTTCATTACTATGGAGGTAAGAACCACAAGGCAGTTGTAATTGAGGTCCTTTGGTGAAGACTTCTTAGGCAGAGGTATTATGGTGGTGTTCTTGAAGCACCTGGGAACAATGACCTGTTTCAATGAGGTATTGAATATGTCTGTATGTACATTTGTCAGTTTCCCAGCACAGTCTCTTAGGACCCTTCCCAGAATGTTATCAGGACCGGACGCTTTTCTCAGATTTATCCTCCTCAGGGTTCCATGGACATTAGTTGGATTTAGGCTAAACACTTCTTCATTTCTGGTTCATTGGAGCTTTCATTAGTTTTGTGCTGTTTCCTTCTTTAAACCTGCTAGATGACGTTGTTCAGCAATGCAGTATTGTCCTCACACCGAGAAGAAATGGGCTTGTAATCCGTTATGGCCTGAATTCCTTGCCACAGTCACCTTGCATCCTTTTTGTCAGTGAAATGATTTTAGTGTTTTGGAGCATATGCCCTGTTCTCTCTCTTACCCTTTTTTTAGGTTTGCCAGGCATGCCTGAGCTCATCCTTGTTTCCCTCCTTGAAGGCAGCATTCCTTACTTTCAGGAGCTCATATACTCTACTTGTGAGCCAAGGTTTCTGGTTAGTCCATGTGATGATGCACTTGTTCACTGTTACATCATCAACACATTTAGATATGTAACCTATCGTAGACTCTGTGTACTCCTCCAAGTTGGTTTACTGATTTACAGTGGCTGCTTCTCTGAACATATTCCAATTTATGCATTCAAAGCAGTCCTGGTGTTCTGATACTGATCCCTCTGACCATACCCTTATTTGCTTTTTTGAAAGGCTTTCCTCTAGTTAATATTGGTCTGTATACTGAAACTAACATGATGGAGATATGGTCTGAGTTGCCTATGTGTGGATGAGGCAATGCCTTGAATGCCAGTTTAACACTGGTGTAGACTTTATCCAGTGTGTTCTCACACCTGGTTGCAAACTCCACATGTTGGTAATAGTTAGGAAGGACTGACTTCAGGTTGGCCTGGTTTTAACCTCCTGCTATTATGTGCACATTTTCTAGATTCTGATTTTGCAAATCACTGCTCTCGTTGTATATGGTAGCCAGTGCCACATTTGTATTAGCACTGGGAGGGATGCATACAGCTGTAATACTTACATGATTCAATTCCCTTGGCAAATGGAAGGATCTGCAGTTAGTACACCATCCGTTATTTACATAGATACACTCCTTCCCCCCATATAGATACACTCCCTCTGATGTTGGTAGAGCCAATTGTTTATCATTGATGACTATGATTTTCCGTAGACCTTGTTAGTTATATTCCAGAATGCAGCTGGTGTTTTTCAATTTTTGTTCCTTGCAAGTTGTAGTAGCATTAGTTTTCAATGATGTTTCTAATTTGTTTTTGGCATATACCCTTACTTCACTATTTTTGATGAGAAAAGTAGTGTCTCTGATAGGTTTATGATCTCCATGCCAAGTCTCTGATTGACTTTGTTGAGAAAAGTAATGTCTCTTATAGTTTTATTATCTCAATGCTAAGTCTCTGACTTGAGCTCACAGACTGATTTGCCTATCCAGGTTAATATATTGTGCTTAATTTTAACAGATCTTTCTGGTGCTTATTTGTTGACTGAGCATAAAAAAGTGCTAATAAAAACCCGTAGAGCTATATCAATATTGTTGTTCCTGTTTAAGACAGTCCCATCTTATTGCATTTATTTCTTTGTTTATATTTACTAGTAGTTTATACCATTTCCCAGTGTAATTGGTTTTGGTATAGCTGTAGGTGGTTTGTTTTTATGTGTTTTTTTAATTTCTCCAGGTCTTTTGGGTTTCTAATACCATGATGAGAATGGACTCCATTCCTAAGTCAAAGTACAATTAAAGTTCATGAAATTAGTATTGTTTCAATCTTTGTCAGCCAAAGGTGCTCGCAGTGTGCCCAGTAATGACTCCTTCTGCAATTCGTACAGAGTTACATGGATTGGTAACATATCTAAATACGATTGTAGATTCTTTTTTATAATACCCATTTTTCTTACAAGTATTGGAACTGTCTGGGTATCTTTCTTCCACATTGCTCACATTTCCGCCTGCAGATCCTGATATTTTATGAATTTGTGTCTCTCTGTACGCAAGACACTGTAGTCGCTAGGTGTGATGATTTCAATGATCAATGCTACTCTTGTCTTCTTTTCTTGAACCACTATATCCGGTTTTCTAGCAGCTATCTTTTGAACTGTTGGTAATGGGTGGTCCCATGTGATATAAACTTCATCATTTTCTATGATGCTTTGTGGCTCATGTTTTCAGTGTTTTTCAGCCACTTCAATACCATAATGTTTGCACAATCCACAGTGCAACAATCTTGCCACATTATTATGCCTTTCAGTATACAGTCCTTCTGCCATTAGTATGTTGCAACTTGCAACAAGGTGTGCAACTGTTTCCAATTTGGTTTACAAAACATACATTTGTCTGTTTCTTCCATGTTTTCAATGGACTTTGTAAACCATTGTGTACGTAGCCCACTATCTTAGGCTGCCAGTATTAACCTTTCATCGCTTGGTTTGAATTTGCCTCTCCTTAACCATTCCTGCATGAATTCCTGTGCTTTGAAGGTAGGCTGGTGCTCACTAAGGTAATTAGGAAGATTTATGCATATTACATAGTAATCTGATTCCTCTGCAAGTATCCAGTTAAGTATGTTCTTAGTTCAAGACTTGGAATCTTCTCAAGTAGATGTAATACAGTATGTGACTCCAAGGCATTGTGTGCCATTATCCAGAGTGTTAATTAGGTTTGGGCTCCATGGAAAGCTGAAATCTTTTAGGGTAAGTTCACCAGAGCAGTTATCAAGAAACAAGATAAACACTTCAGGCAGAACATTTTAATATCTTATCCAATACATCCACTATGTAATTATTTATAGTTTGTGATGGTAAATGTGACCAGATTACCCATCTGCCACTGATGGTTGTGATTGTTTATGATGCAGTCTTACATTTGTGAAGTTGTTAATTAGTATTAACATCTACCCTGATCTCTCACTAATGCAATCATTGTTAAATGCAGAACAGCCAGGTATGTCATATTACCTACCTTTGATATGTGGCTTATGTCAAGTTTTGGAAAATTATAAGATACTGGGTTTAAGTCGAAGAGCCCATGATTGTACTTCAGTTTTTTTTTTTTTTTCAAATATGTCTTGTGTTTATATGAATGATTTTTCAGTCCTTTTGCTGTTGTGATATAATTTCCACGTTAGCATTCAGTATCTACTACATGTATTAATAATTATAGTGGATATAAAAAGTGTATACACCACTGTTAAACTGTCGGGTTTTTGTGATATAAAAATGAGACCACAATAAATCATTTCAAAACTTTTCCTACCTTTAATGTGACCTATAACCTGTACAATTCAATTGAAAAACAAACAAATCTGTTAGGGGAAAAATATAAAAAATAAAAAATGTACAATAAGCTGGTTGCATAAGTGTGCACACCCTTAAACTAATACTTTGTTGAAGCACCTTTTGATTTAATTACAGCATTCAGTCTTCTTGAGTACTCACCAGCCATCAATTAAAGAGACTGATTAACCCCAAATAAAGTTCAGCTGTCCTAGTAGGATTTTCCTGACATTTACTCAGTTGCATTCTACAGAAAAATCCATGGTTCACAGAGAGCTTACAAACCATCAAAGGGATCTTATTGTTGAAAGGTATCAGGTCAGGAGAAGTCGACAAAACAATTTCCACAGCATTGGATATCCAAAATTGATGAAAAGACGAGATGAAAACTGGTCGGGGAGGATACCAAGAGACCTACAGCAACACCGAAGGAGCTGCAGGAATTTCTGGCAAGTACTGTTTGTGTACTACATATGACAACAATCTCCCGTATTCTCCATATGTCTGGGCTATGGGGTAGGGTTGCAAGATGCAAGCGTTTCTTTCACAGAAATACATCCAGGTCTGACTAAAATTTCCAAAACAATACATAAAGTCTCCCAAAAGCATGTGGGAAAATTTGTTATGGTCTGATGAGACCAAGGTTGAACTTTTTGGCCACAATTCCAAAAGGTACGTTTGGTGCAAAAACAAAACTTCATATCACCAAAAGAACACCACCCCCATGGTGAAGCATGTTGGTGGCAGTATCATGCTTTGGTGTTGCTTTTCTTCAGCTGGAACTGGGGCTTTAGTCAAGGGGGAGGAAATTATGAACAGTTGCAAATACCAGTCACTTTTGGCCCAAAACCTTCAGGCATCTGCTAGAAAGCTGAAGATGAAGAGGAATTTCACCTTTCAACATGACAATAACCCCAAGCATACATCCAAATCAACAAAAGAATGGCTTCACCAGAAGAAAATTAAAGTTTTGGAATGGCCCAGCCAGAGCCCAGACCTAAATATAATAGAAAACATGCGGGGTGACCTGAAGAGGGCTGTGCACAAGAGATGCCTTTGCAATCTGACAGATTTGGAGCGCTTTTGCAAGGAAGAGTGGGCAAATATTGCCAAGTCAAGATGTGCCATGCTGATAGACTCCTACCCAAGAAGACTGAATGCTGTAATTAAATCAAAAGGTGCTTCAGCAAAGTATTAGTTTAAGGGTGTGCACACACAACAAAGTATTAGTTTAAGGGTGTGCACACATATGCAACCAACTTATTTTACATTTTTTTTTTATATTGTTTCTCCTAACAGATTTATTTGTTTTTCAATTGAATTGTACAGGTTATAGGTCACATTAAAGGTGGGAAAAGTTTTGAAATGATTTATTGTGGTCTCATTTTTTATATTCCAAAAACCTGGCATTTTAATAGGGGTGAGTAAACGTTTTATATCCACTGTATATGGACTATCAGTGAAATATGGTGCTTAGGTTTTTAAGTAAATTATATGTCATCAGATAGCACTCCTTTTTTCCAATAGGAAAAGATAAGACAGAATTATGTGATAAAATTCAGAGCTCTTCTTGGAATTTTTAGTTGAGGTATATCATACCTCTCAACAGTCCAGATTTTCCCAGAATGTTCAGATTTTTGCCTCATATTTTTGATCTCTTCCTCATAAAATTTATGATTTTCTGGCAAGTCACTGGGTTGATTTGAGGACTGAAATCACTAAATAATGATATACATTTGTTTCAGACTTCATATCCTCCAGGAAAATGTATGCTAAGACAAATTCTGTTATTCTAGCAACTTTCAGTGTTTATAACAGCAATATTTGAAAGCTATCCCTATTTTTAGATCTTTGTCCCCCCATTCTGTCAGGCTTTGCCCAGATTTTTTGGGCTAAGAGATTGAGAAGTAGGGTATACATGGTCCTTTTGTCTGAATAGGATTTGATGGTTTGATGAGATTATGATGGGTTATATTTGTACTTAAAGTTATTGTTAAAAACATTACTGGAAGGATAGAATTGACTGATTTTTTTATTATTATGTGAGCATTAATGAAGTTAAAGTCAGTATAAAGTAGGGATATTATATTTAAATTGAATGATTTTTGCTTTATTATTTGACTGGTATTTTATAACAATTAGTTATAACTAATCAGTTGCATGTATTTATAATGTTGTTGTTGTTGTTGTTGTGTCTTTCGGCTTTTCCTAGTTAGGGGTCACCACAGCAGAACTCCGGTCCACTAATGATTGGCAGTAGATTTTTACGTGCCGAGTTGCCGGCCCTGATGCACAACCTTCAACGAAGGTACGCCCATTCACACATGACTCCACACAGAAGACGCTCTAGCTGAGAATCGAACAGGACAACGTCTTACTGTGAGGTGACAACGCTACCATGTATTTATAATGATTAACTATAATTAATCAGTTGTTTCATGTATCTTTAAATTAGCTGTGGTATGGATGTTATTGGAGGAGACATTTGAAATATATAAAAGTAACAGAGGGTTGGATGGTAGGGGATGGTGTGGGAAGTAAGTTAAACAGGTCAGTCCATGCTTGAGTGTGAACAATCATATAACACATGCACTGTGAATACATATACCTAGAGATTGTATGCATACATTTCAATGTATTTGCTAAAGGAACAGGGACAAATCCAAAATAATGAGGGATAATGATATAAGAGCAATAACATTTTTTAAATATTTATCTAATTGAACTAAGGACTAAGCAGAACAACAAGTTTTGCATCACCATACATTTTTTAAATAATAAGTATGAAACTCCCAATATCTGACTCTAATTCTCAGTTGTTTACAAGAAAAGCAAAAGGTTTATGAGGTTCAGGGCAAAACTGTGAGGCAAAATCAGGGGCATTCTCCAAAGTCAGGGAAATTTGAGAGGTATGATTGTAAGTACAGTATGAATGATTGTTTTTATTAGTGCAGTGCTTCTTGAGCTAAAGCATATGTGCCTAAGGATTGCTGAATGTAAGTGGCATAACTGAAGCCATTGCTGAGCTACAAATTCCATTATTAAAGTCGGGAACTTTCACTCCTGTGGAGGAAGAGGAGGGAGCATCCTTCTAAATAGTCACGCTGTGTACTCCAAACTAGAGGAGACATGTAACACAGATACATGATTATATGACTCTTCAGGGTGCTCACCATGGATGTGGTGCCTCAGAAACCTCTTCCCAGCACTTGTTTCATGTAAACCATCATACTGTAATTAGAGACACTGATAAAATGAACTTTATGGTGCTGCCAGCTGCAATTATATAAGGGATTGGCATTCCCTGAGCATTCACTCATCATTTAAGTCAGTTTGCTGGAAATACAGGCACCTCTTAAATTATTATATTGATGGCATGCACCCCAGCAGTGCCATTGACACTGTACTGCCCAGTTTTTTAGCATTAAATACCTGACATAAAAACATCTGAGCATACAGCTGAAAGAAGTTTTATATATTTTGGGGCAGCCTATGGCTGCAGTACTTAATCTGAAATATTAACATGATTTTAAGAGATAACATGTCACTCTGTGTGGAATGTATATTAAGAGAGTAATCCGGTCATTCTCCAGTGAAGAAAATTGCGTGGTTTTATTTCATTGTATATGTTTCACTAATAAAAAAACATGGTTAATTTCTTTTGGAGCTGGCGTGCATCTCTAGACCCCCAACCCCAAGCTTTTAACTATGCATACATATGATGCAAAGATGAATAATAGTTTTCATCTTGAGAAGCAGGGACATGTGCCCTTAGTATTGAATCATGAAGTAAGTGCTGCAGTGCAGTTAAGCAAGATTTTATTTTCATTGTATTTAACTGATTATTTCAACTAAGAGCTATTACTTGGCTATTTCTTAGAAGTTGATACTAGATGCTTAGTCTGAGGTTTACAGAGCCCACCTCATGACCTGTAGTGTTTCCACATTCCAGCAATATGCCAACTAATCCTTCTGAAGTTATTGTGCAAATCCATTTTCCAAGCAAGATATGAACCAGGTCATCATTTACGATTATGAGGTAAGATCACAAGATCTCTATAGAGTTAACATTTGGTTTGAGAACAATAAAACTAGACCAAAAAAATGTAAAAAAGCGACAAGGCAGCAAATATAAAGTCACTAATAAAACTTTACTGGAATCACTTAAAGCGCTTTTCGTCAGACAAATGCCTGACTTCTTCAGAATCCAATCACACAATGACAATAAAACCACGCATTTTATACATAATTGTTTGGAGAATAAATGCTGCATCAACTCATTAATCAATTAGTAGTTTAAAGTAACATAACAAACAACTCTATGTTCATAAAACCCTAGACCTTTACAATTACAGGAAGCTGAGTTATCTTGGCAGGTAAGACTACATGCGTATTGCTATGATGTTTGTTCTATCTCAAGCCTCTTAAAATTAAAAAGCCTTAAAAGATGATTAACAATGGGGTTATGATGTATACCAATTAGACTTGTTACACGTAAATATTTGCGTATATTTAAATAGTAGTAAAGTTTTATTAGTGACTTTATATTTGCTGCCTTGTCGCTTTTTTACGTTTTTTTGGTCTTATCTGTGGTTTTGCCGTTTGGTCATTTAATAATAAAATTAGCACAAGTGCGAGTTTACATAAATATCAGTGAATGCAGACTCATTATTTTTTCGATCTGAAACTTACAAAATAGCCATTAAATTTACAGTGTAGCTACTTCTTTCAAATATCTCATTAATGTGTTTAAGCCAGCAAAAGAAAGTTTGATATTTTGAATGTTCAACCAAATTAAGTGGTGTGTGTGTGTGCGCGCGCGTGTGTGTGTATGCGCGCGTGTGTGTGTGTGTGTATGTATATATATATATATATATATATATATATATATATATATATATATATATATATACACACACACACACACACACACACACACATGTATATATGATTGTAGTTCACTTGGTTGACACTCATTTGTGTGAAGCAAGTGAACCGCTGTACATTTTAAGTGAAGGGCAATATGTGAGAACACTGTTTTGGGTGACTTCCAGTTGGTCTACAAAAGTAAGTAGCGGGGATGGGAGTTTGGCTGTGAGTATGTGTATTTTAGGGCTAGGGAAAGGGTTATATAATGAGATAGATTTTGTTTGTGCACGAGTGTGTTTGTTTTAGGTTTAGGGTAAGGGTTAGGAAAGGGGAAAGATTTAGTGCGTCTGCTAGTGTGAGTAGTTTAGATTTAGCATAAGGGTTATGTAAAGGAATAGATTTAGTGTGTGTGGGGGGGGAGGGGGGAGTGCCTGAATGTCTTGCATCACAGTAGTGTTATGGAAAGGGCCTTTTTTAAGGAAAGATACATATCAGGGTGAGGGGGAGGGTTAAGGTTACCAAGCATTACTAAGCTGGAGAAGGGGGCAAAACTACCTCTAGTTTTTCCCCCTCAGATTTCTACCTTTTAGTTACTGCCATCTGAAACCATCCCCTTAATCACTGTCTTCTGTATGTACCACTTTCGATTTATTTTGTAATAAACCAATATTTACACCTTGCACTTCTTTCTCTTTAGCTACCTCCTCAGCCTTCTCTGTCTTGCATTTGAAAACTTCCCCAGTACTATTTTCTCTTCCGCGGTGGTGCAGCGGTAGCGTTGTTGCCTCACAGCAAGAGGATCCTCACATTCGATTTTCGGCTTGGGTTGGGAGTGCCTTCTAAGTGGAGTCTGCTTGTCCTCCCCGCAGTCGAGTGGGCATTCGAAAGACATGCATTGAATGGGCGTGCCTTCGTTGAAGTTGGGCATCAGGCTGGCAACTCGACACCATAAAAACTAACTGCCAATCATTAGCGGACCGGAGTTCCGCTGTGGCGACCCCTAACCGGGAAAAGCTGAAAGACAAACAACAAAGTTTCAGTAATATTTTCATCATTATCATCCTTTATAAACTTATTTTCACCATACACATTTTCATTAACAGCATTTTCATTCATTTTATTATAATGAACATTTTCATCTTCACCATTGAACTCTTCATTTTCCCAACAGTCCATCCAGAAATGTCACTTATTTTTACATTTGTAGCACTCTGATGCATAGTTTTTAATTATATCATCTTTCTCTCTCCACATTGCACAAGTTCTTTTGTCATACTATCCATTTAAATGTCCAAAAAACAACCCCCTCCAAAAAACAAGTCTTTTATTATTCCCAATATCTCAGGACACCCTAGCACCTACAATGTTCATGGCACTTGGTATATGATGTACTGTTCCTTTAACTTCAGTGTCACCATACATTTCCACCCTCCAGTCCATACATCTCTACTATATTTTAACTTTACCCAAGTCAAAAACATGTTCAGATTTTTTTTTCTCAGTTTTGCTCCAAATCATTTATTTTCACATCAGTTATAAAATTATTCTCTTTTCTTAACAATACATTTTGAGCACCACAAATATAATTATTCCATAGAAACAAATTTACTTTTTTTCACCTGTTTCTACCTGGAACAGAGGCTCTGGGGTAACTAGAAGAACCTGAAGAACGTGATCTGAAAGGAACTGTGTAAAATCATATTGGGACTGTAGCAGAACTGATATGCGAGACTGGACCTGTTTTTTTTTTTTTTTTTTATTTTATCTGTGTTATTTTATGGGTTAATTGCCTCTGTGCCTTATTTGAAGCAACATATATACAGATTGATATAAAAGCACACATACACACACCAAACATGCATTTATTATATATATTCCCTGTTAAAAATTTGTTTCACAGATGGTACAGAAGAGCTATATTTTTTCTAGGCTCACTGCCACCCTTTATAACAGGCTACTTTACAAGTGCTATTCAGGCAGTAAACAACTTGAAAACATTTAAAACAGAAGCCGAACAGACTCCAGATAATTAGGACTCAGGAGACCCAAACATCAATGACCTTGCACCTATCTGAAGATAAAAACCTTATCTGAAGTTCTCAGTATTTGCTATGCAGTCTCCTTACTTCTGTATTTTTGTTTCACTGTTAGTAAAGAAACCTTGAGGCTTAAAGCTTATTTTGCTGCATTTTATTTGCGTCTGAGCCCTTTCAAGTATTTGATAGAACACTGCCACAGTGCTTCCTAATTTGGATTTACTAAAGAAAGTAAGAATGTTTTAACAGGACTAAAAAATACTTTTATTAGATGATTACATTAAAATGACATATGCCATTGTGAAATATCAAATCATAAAATGATTTCTACTTTGAACTTTTGTATGAATGAATTGTTGTCATAAGCATTAGCCACCCTTGGAATGACATATATACCATATTGTCCTTAAAGTGAAATTGGTGTAACTAAAGTTAGGGCATGCAGCTCACCAAAATAATATAAAATGTCAGGAATCAGAAGAAACCACCCTGGACACTTTTCACAATGTCACTGCTTTTGTCTGCTGTTTGATAGTTACATTGGTTAGACTAGAGTACAATTGATATGAAAATATTTTCTGTGTCACATTTAAGTTCATTATTGAAATTTCTTTGCAGTTTTTTTATTGAAAATATCTCTTCACTATTTTAATGAACAGTACATATTAGGAGTATTAACAAAAAAAATACATGAACTGCATGTTCTCCTAGCTGTCTATTCACCTGAGGTACTTTGTCTATCTGAGACTTGGCTAAAACCTTCTACTACTGATAATGAAATCCTACCACCTGGGTATAATCTACACAGGCTGGATCGGGCTAATAGGAAAGGTGGGGGGGGGGGAGTAGCTGTCCTTTATAAATCTGAACTGAATGTAACCACAGAAGTACTTCAACCACCTCAGATCAATAACTCTGAAATATTAGCTACCAAATTTCAACTCAACAAAAATAAAAGCATTAACATTATTTGCATGTACATTCCCCCAGGTAACAATGTAGCCACACTTGGAGACACTCTTCACTGGCTATCCTCTCAGTACCCCCAAGAAACCCCAGTCCTGGGAGACTTTAATATTGACTGGGGTTCCTGTTCCTCAAAATCCCCCTCCACTCACATCAACCTCCATGCATTCACTCAAACCATAGTCCCCCCTACCAGATTAGGCAAACACACTCAAAAAGATAGTATACTGGATTGGATACTTGTAAATAGTAACCCCCAAATGTACACTGCAGGTACCCACCCCAAGGATCTAAGTGATAATCTCCTTACCTACATAGTTAAACAAAAAGCCACTATTCCACAACAACCCTTGCTCAGGAAAGTTAGACGCAAAAGGGACCTTGACTCAGACAAACTTCAACTGGAACTTAACTCCTGCAACTGGTCTAAACTAAAGCATCTCCCCTTAGAGGAGGCTGTCACCTATTTTAATAATAAATTTCTTGAAATTCTAGACTCACATGCTCCTGCCCGCCTAAAGCGAACCAAAGGTAAAAACGTACCTTGGCTTTCCAAAGAATCAAGACTAAAAATAACCTGTAGAAATAAACTCTGGGCTACCTGGCACCATACCAAAGACCCCCATGATCATAATAAATACAGGCATGCGAGGAATGAAACAAAAAGACTTGTCTTACTAGATAAAAAAACACTACTATTGTAGGTTACAGATGACTAATCAGAATAATCCTCAAAAATTCTGGGCTGGGATCAACAAGTTACTGTATCCTGGTAAAACATCGACACCTAGCCCTGCTGCCACCACTAATAAACCCCCAGAAGAGGTTGCAAATAGTTTTAACAATTTCTTTACTGAGACTATTCAAGCTCTTGCCACCCAACTACCTCCAGGTTCCCCTGACTATAATACCACTAACTCTAATAGCCATAACTAATTCAGGTTTAAGCCTGTGTCAAATTCCTTTATTTGCAGACTGATATAAAAACTAAAACCAACCACACTCTCTGCTGACCAACTCCCAGCTGAATATCTGCAAATGTCAGCAGATGCCATTGCCTATCCAATTTCTATTCTAATCAACTGCACCATATCTGAAGCCAAAATTCCTAACATCTGGAAAACATCTTATGTTATTCCATTACATAAAGGAGGTTCCTCTACTGAATACTCTAATTATAGGCCCATAGCCATACTCTCTCCACTTGCTAAGATTATGGAGAAATGTATACATAAACAATTCATGCAACACCTAATCCAGAATCACCTTATGGCTGATACCCAACATGGCTTTCGACAACATCATAGTACTACCACAGCCCTATTGTCCGTCACTAACACCATTAACAATAACCGCAACAATAATCGCACTTCGTCTGCCCTCTTCTTGGATCTTTCCAAGGCATTTGATATGGTTGATCATCAACTTATGATTAGGACCCTGCAAACCCTCTGCCTAGACCGCAAAGCACTTCTTTGGTTTACATCCTATCTTAATAACAGACAACAAGCTGTCCTCTGGCAGAATAAGCTTTCTATTACCAAACGCTATTGGAGTACCACAAGGCTCCATATTAGGACCACTACTGTTTTCCATCTTTATTAATGACCTGCCTACTATCATACCAAACATCATCTGTATCCAATACGCTGATGACTCCACTCTGATCTGCTCAGCTATATCTCCCACTGATCTAAAGAAGGATACCCAGTCCACATTCACTGCCATAGAAAACTGGCTCTCCAAGCGTTGCCTGCTACTTAATCCCAAAAAAACTAAAATGCTCGTATTCCCACCAACCCAAAGGTCTGTACCCTTCTCCTTCACCATAAATGCAAAAGACGGGACAGTAATTTCCTCTGACCCCAATACAAAATTACTGGGTATCACTATAGACAATAACTTAAAATTTGACCTCCATGTAAATCAGACAATCAAGACCATCAATAAAAAACTTGGGTCACTCTTAGAATCAAAGCCTTCCTCACCCCCCCCCAGCTAAAATAGCCATTGCTCACTCGCACCTACTTTCGACACTCCTATATGCCTCCCCCATTCTAGCCAATATAAGTAAATCTGAACTTAATAGACTAACAACATGTTATAATTACATTGCCAGGTTTGCTACAGGCCTGCCATTCAGAACCCACCACTGCATCAACCTCAAACAGCTTGGATGGCTGGAATTTCCTAATCTTGTCAAGTACAACCTGCTGATAATGGCTAACAAAATCCTCTATAACCCGGACAATGCTCCAGCCCTTAGAAACTCTGTCCTCCCCCATAATAACATGAGACTGCTCCGCTCATCTAATAAGCTACAGATACAGACAACTAAAATTAACAATGCTGCTGGCATGGCCCTATTTACAAATTCTGTAAGTAGAACCTGGAACATACTTCCAGCTGCCATGACCATGCTCTCCTCCATATGCCAATTTAAAGCCACAATTAAACAACATCTGGCATCAAACTGGCTATGCCACTGTGACAAGCCTGGCTAAACCAACAACATGTATGTAATTTACTTATCTATTAGATATTATTAACTTCTTCTGACTACAACCAGGGTAATTTCTATCCTGTATACTTGTCTATTCAATGTGAACCTATGTACCTTATGAAATATCCTACTTATAAAATTGTACTATTTTTAGTCTGAATGTATTTTTATCTGCATTTTTATCTATCTGCATTACTATTTTATATTTTATATTATTTTTATATCTATGTCTTATTTCATTTTCTGTTGTTCTTGTATATGTTGGAGCTTATCTCCCCGGGACCCCGCTGTAAATGGACTTTGATCCAGTCGGACTATCCCGGTTAACAAATGTAAAATAAAATAAACATGTTAGAATGTTTATGCCAAAACTGATGATGCCATATTTAATGATAGCACTTGGCTATGACTACAAGTATAATGACAGAGCAGACCAGCAAGCAACTGAAAAACGGAAGAATTGTGGGATTTGTGTTGTCATCATGAGTATCTTCACAATATAACTCTCAACTTCTTTGCTCAAGAGTTCTGGACAAAAACAAAAATAATTGGGGATAAAGACCCATATTCATGGACAATTTTTTAATATGACTCTAGTTCACTTAAACATTTAATAGAAGAACAAGTTTTGCATCAGCTTGCATTTTCTGAGCAATAAGACATATGAAACTCTAATGTTTGACATCACTAGCTGACCATAATCCTTGACATACCAGAAAATCAAAAATTTTATGAGGGACAGGGCAAAAATTTGAGGCAAAATCAGGGGCATTATGTAAAATCAGGGGCAGTTGATAGATATACTTCATAGGCAGACAGTTCATAAAGTAAGACCAAACTGCACTTACTAAATTATTTTTATTAATTATGTGTTCTTATTTACAGAGGACACTTGGAGTTGGGTGACATTTCTTTTTTATTAACCTCTCTCCCTTCATCTGGTTTGTCTTTCTAAAACTTTTATTGTGCCAAACTTCCTTAGAACTTTTGGGTGTTTTTAGCCCTGTTTTGTTTTTGCCTGTCAATCTTTTCACTCTCAGTGCCATTTGCATTTACTTTATTCTCATTCTCTAGAAAAAGCGTCATCCCTCTCAAGACAAACTGATAAACTCTAGCCTCAGGTCACAGTGGAGCTCTTTGCTAAGTATCTTTTCCTTTGTGCCTGTATAACCAGCAGGTAGCCAGTAACAAGTGTGCATATTATGCTCCACATCACAGCCTTGCTATCCCATCATTCCACCCAACTCTGATGTTCAGTAGCTTGTATATTCACATGGGCGCCGGAACCATAGAGCGAGAAGGGTGGAGCTCCCTCCCACTTTTACAGCTGCAAGACCTTAACAACATAGAGTTTTAGGACCCAATGGAGGTCTCATGCGTGCACCGCATGCTAATGTAATTTAAACACAAAAGTGCGCGGAAAACTAATCACATCATTACTGCAGCCAGAGTCAATACCCACGGTAAGCTCTGTTTCATTATTTAACTACTATTAGAAGCTCTGTTTTATTTAAGCTCTGTGAAGTTCCATTTTATTTAACTGGTATGTGTGTATGTGTGTGTGTGTGTGTGTGTGTGTGTGTGTGTGTGTGTGTGTGTGTGTGTGTGTGTGTGTGTGTGTGTGTTGTTTTTGTTTAGCATGTTCCAAGTGTTAGGGTTGCTAAGCAAACATAGCGTCTTTGCATTTTAGGGATACCTCATAGGCTCATAGAGTCATAGGAGAATATTATGCTAACTGCCCTGAAGGACCATTTTAAGTCAAGCCAATAACCCATGGTTAGAACCAAACCCTGTACTTTGGGTCTAGGAGGTGAAGACTTTAATCATTATACCAAACCCACACTCATACCTGCTTTACATATTCAATAAATACTGCTCCTGACATTGTGGTTCCAACAAATTGTAGTTTTAATGAAGTGCACACCTGACAATGTTTTTTTTTTCAACAGGATGCCAATACCGGTTTGTCTGCAGTTCTTTGTTTGCATGTTTAACAGCAACACTTATTAAGAAAAATAATATAAAACCATGTAGAAATTGTAATCTAGCTGTTAGTTCTCTCCACTCACCAGACTGAACAAGGAGAAGGTCACTGTAAGCTGCCTGTCGGGTGCCAGGATCTGCCACATAACGCAAGCACTCAGGTCACTCCACAGCAGGTGCAAATATGACTCTGTCATTGTCCATGTTGGTGTGAATGACCTGAGACGTACCTTCCTGGACTACATGAAAAGAGACATAGAGGAGCTCTCTGATCATGTAGCCCGTTCCGGTATGACCCTGACCCTGAGTAACATCTTGCCCTCACCCAAGAATGAGGCCACAGTATAAAGACAAAATGATCAATTTTAGCAATTGGCTAAGCTATTGATGTCATTCAAAGGGGATCCAGTGTCTGTCAGCCTGGGATGACATGCTCCACAAGCTACGATGCTTCACCAGGGATGGCTTGCACCTGTCACCCTTAGGCTTTTGAATACTGGCTAAGGCTCTTGCCACCCCCTAGTGCCTTTTTTTAGGCAAGACCCAAAAGACAAACCCACCTCCATAGACAATACCAGAAACAAAAAACTAAGGGTAATGCTACTCAATGCCAGAAGTCTAAACCTCAAGATGCACACACTCGAGGCACTCTTCAGTATGGAGAAAATCGATATCTGTGCAGTAACAGAAACTTGGTTCAAGGCTCCAGAGAGCACCCCAGCACTACCAGGATTCAGCTCATACCATTCTTTTCAGCCCCAGACTCGGACTGAAATACTAAAGGCGGGGGAGTATCCATATTCATCAAGAATACCCACACTTCCAGGTTAGTGGCACTGCACAAGGCAGCGGAGACCATCCATGTGCAACTAACAGTAGGTAAAACTGCTTTTCAGTTTGTAGCCTGCTACAGATCACCCACCCTGTCTCAGGACCCCCACTCAGCATTCCTGAGAACATTGGAAAATATAAAGGTCTCACCAAACACCATGTTATTGGGGGATTTCAACTACCCAAACATCGACTGGGAAAACTACTCAAGTCCCAACTCTTTTGTCTAATGGTTCCTGGAGTTTATAAACTCAAATGCCATGGAACAACTGGTCACCACTCCCACAAGAGGGGACAACATATTGGACTTGGTCATCACCAACATGGGGGCTAAATGTTCCACAGCAGAGGTAAACCCCTCGTTGATGAGATCAGACCATAAACTAATCACAATGGACATCCACATCCTGACCCCACCCCCAGCCAAGGAAACCACTGTGAAAAATTTCTCAAAAGCAAACTTCAGTCTCCTCAAGACCGAGGTGGAAAGTTTCAAAGCCCCCAGGCAAATGGAAAATACTACCCAAACCGCAGAATCCTTTACAATTGCACTGTATGAGCACCTACAGGAATGCATGGATTGTGCCATCCCAAGTAAAACCAAGACTCACTCCTCTAAAAACAGGAGACCAGTCTGGTGGACCCTGGCCATAAATAAGCTATACAACAGAAGGAGGAAACTATTACATGAAAAGGCAAAATCCCAAAAAGGGAAGGCATCCTTGATCAGTACTAGCAAGAAGCTTCGATCCCTCATAAAATCATCAAAGGCTAGCTTTGAAAGAAAAATCGCCAAAGACTCTAAAGATAATCACAAGGCATTCTTTAGCTACATCAAGAATCTGGGTGGCAACTCTCAGATATGCTCTGAGCTGGTGAAAAATGGCAGAAAATACACTGAACCCACTGACATTGCCAACATCCTGGCGGACAGGTTCAGTGCAAACTTTACCCCCCACCCCCCTCTAAAGAGCCAGTGTCTATCCCAGAAGAATGCAATCCCCCAGACATCACAGATACACAGGTGAAAGCAGCCCTCCCCAAAGTAAAAAACACAGCATCAATCGGACTGGATAGTATCCCAGGCTGCATCTTACATGAGCTCCAAAAAGAACTAAACCCTCACATAAATTCACTGTTCCAACTCAGCCTTACCACAGGTTATGTACCCAAAGAATGGCGTACAGCAACAGTGATCCCGCTCCACAAAGGTGGCGCCACAACGGATCTAGGGAACTATCACCCTATAAGCTGACTAGCCTGGTCTGCAAGGCTATGGAGCACATCATCATGGACCTCATAAAGACATTGGGAACCTCCAAACACTGGACCCTACCCAGTTTGGCTTTGTTAAGGGCAGATCTTGCCTCTTAAACCTAGTTGACTTCTTCAAAACAGTTACCAAAGCCATAGATGAGGGAAAGGTAGTCCACACAGCCTACCTGGACCTCACAAAGGCCTTTGACACAATACCCCACTCTGGCATCATAAATAAGCTTACCAGCTTAAATATTAACCCATATGTCACAAGATGGGTTGCAAACTGGCTCAGGGATAGAACTCACATGGTCAGAATCGCAGGTGCCATGTCAGACTCTAAACCAGTCCTGGGACCCCTTTTGTTCGGTATATACTTCTCAGAGGTACAGTCAAACACGGGAGGACTGTGGCTTACTAAGTTCACAGATGACTGCAATCTGGGAGCCATAATAGACTCTCTGGCTGACACAAGCATCCTCCAGAAGGGCCTTACAGAGATGGATACCTGGTGTCAGAACCATGGCCTCAAGCTAAATGCCAAAAAGTGCATAATCATCCCCTTTGGAAAAAAACAAAGTGCCCACAAACTACCACATAGGAGGTACTCCACTAAGTACCTAAGAAGTAATTAGGGATCTGGGGACCCAAGTAGATAGTAACCTCTCCTTTGACAATCACATTGCCAAAGTGGTTAGAAAAACCTTCTATATAGCTCACCTAATCACAAAAGGGTTCACATCTAGATCAAGATAGGTCTCATCAGGCCCATAATTGAGTACAATGCCCCATTTGGGATGTACCTTACCCGACACCTGCAGCAGCTGGAGAGACCTCAAAAATACCTCACCAAGAGGATCGTGGGCCTCAAACAGATGCCCTATGCAGCTCGACTAAAGAAGCTCCAGCTCTACTCAGTTGCTTACCGCCTACTCAGAGGCGATCTCTGCCTGACGTTCCATGCCATGTCTAACCTGGAATTGTTGGACATGCTCCACCTCAAGAAAACGAAATCCATTAGAGCTACACTCTCCAGGGATTTAAACCTTAGCACAACAATAAACAGGACATGCTGGAGGGATAGATTCATATCCCAAAGGCTTCCCTCGCTCTGGAATAGAATCCCAGGCTATGTTAGGCAGAGCCCCTCGCTGACCCTCTTCAAGAGAAATCTTGATGAATGGATGGGAAATCGTAAATTTACTCTTGGGATCACTTTTATGGCCCTGCTGGACAGAGGTTCAGGAATCTAGTCTAAAAGGGAGGTGAAAGCCAACATGCTGGCTAGACTTATAAATGCCCCAGGGCAGATAGCCTAGTACCTACCTATGAACCTATGAACCTATGAATTGTTTCATTTTATTGTTTACAATACTGCTCATTTTGTACATTAACATTTAACATTGTCTCTGATGGAATGTAATTTAAGCCACTCATGATTTGTAGAGTGTTTTATGCTATTTTGATGAATATTCACAAACTATACAGTATAGGTGGGGGGGGGGTTGCGGACATGCAGGGGCTGATTCATACCAATGTTTAGAAGTCCTGGGCACTCTTAAAACTTTTAAGATACCATTGTTGCCCTAAGCCCTGAACGTGCTTAGCTGTGTTTCTCTAGTAGTTTTTTTTTTTTAGTTATTTAGATATCTGTTGAATAAATTGAATTGTTGAACAAAGCCCAGTGAGAAGTTTATTGCTGTACTCAATACATTATTGCAGAATGTCTTGCTCGGATGGAATGCAGCAAATGGTACTTTTATAGGATGCCTCAACATCCGTATTTTACAGCAGACAATTGTATGTTACTAGTACCTGAATGCTTATGAAATGACAATGGGGAAAAAAGAAAGTGGTCAATTCCCCAGTTTCAGGCTATTGAACCCATAGGTCTCAGTCATTTCCCCAAGAAATGACACAAATCAGGACTGCATTAAAAAAGTTGAGTCTGTTCAGCCAGAATTCTGATAGAATAATTTGATTTGCATCATTATGCATTTTACGGAGAATAACGTGACTGTTTACTTAACTGTAGTTGTTACTGAGTGTCACAAAATCTGGACTTTTAAAAGTCAAGAAATTGTAATCTCAAGAGCAAAAGGGAAAACCGACCAAATTAAAACAAGGCTCCATGTTCGCTTAATGTTCCATTTAGGACATAAGCATTAAAATTCTTCACCTAACGAGATTTTAGAAACGTAAGGAGTGAAGGAGCAAACATCAGGGATGTACCAGAATATTAACCACTTCTAAGAGGTGAGAGCTCTTATATGGTGGGAAATGATTTCTGGAACCTGACAGGCAGTGCTGTAACAGAAAGTTTTATTAATGATTTAAAAGCAGTAGCAGAATTATCAGCTAAACTATATGCCTATAGAGTGGGAATGTTGTGCTGATATGAAGCAGGGTTTTCAGCGATATGAAAACTCCTGTTATTTATTCAATGGAACAGGACCATTAAATGAAATTGTTTGCTCTGTCCTACAGCTGTGAGTACCGAGGAGGCAGTAGGATATTGCTGAGTTGTTCTGGGTTGAGCTTTTAGCTTTCTGCAAACATATAACAGAAGGTATTATATTTTGCAAGGTATCATGTAGTGTCGGTGATATAATTGCACCGATATTAACTAACATTTTGCAGAACAATCCCCCAGATTTGGTGGGGAGTCTGATTACTTCCTCAGGATTAGCATGAAAATTTATAAAACTGGAGTCTGGTTAGCTTCTTAGTTCAAATGATGATAGTTCTGAAATTATAAATTATGGTTAATTAGTTTCATACTGAAATAGTGTTTTTACTTTTCCATTTAAAATTCTCTAAGCTTCTTATATGTGAACTCCAGAAGTAGGTTAGTACAGGCCTTGCTTATTGTAGTGGATGTGTGTGTGTGTGTGTTTGTGTGTGTGTGTGTGTAATGCTCCAGTTAGAATTACCCAGGTTCAAACCCTGAACCTTGGATACAAGGGCCTGCATTCTCCAGGAATCCAAATTCTCTACCCACACCACCACTTTTGGGATTCAGGGAGTTGAGTCCATAGCTCTCAACTGTCTAGATTTCACAGAATATTTGGCTCATACTTTTGGTCTGTTCCCCTTAACATTTGTGGTTTTGTGGCAAATCAGTGAGAACGGAATTCACTAAACAATGATAGCCCTTTAAATTTCAGTCTTCCTATCTTTTTTGGAAACACATGGTAACACAAAACACTATTTTATCAACTTTATAAGATTATACAAGCAATATTTAAAATGTGTCCCTGGTTTTTATAGGTTCATAGGTTCATAGGTTCATAGGTAGGTACTAGACTATTGGCCCTAGGACCTATATAAGCCTAGCCAAAGGTACCCTGGCTTTCGCCACCCAAGATAATTATTTTCCTGTGCCACTGTTGAGCAGAGCCACAGAAGTGATCCCCGGGGTGAATTTCCTATCTCCCATCCAATCATCAAGATTTTTCTTGAACAGTGCTAATGAGGAGCTTTGTTTGATATAGATAGGTAGTTTGTTCCAGAGTATGGGAAGTCTCTGGGACAGGAATCTATCCCTCCAGCATGTTATGTTTATTGTGGTGATGAGGTTTAGGTCTCTAGAGCATTTAGCTCGTTGGGATTGGGATTTCATTAAGTGGAGCATGTCTAAAAGCTCTGGGTTTGACATAGCTTTGTGTGTTAGGCAGAGATCGCCTCTGAGTAGGCGATATGCAATGGAGTAAAGCTGCAGTTTTTTGAGACGGTCTGCATAGGGCATCTCTTTGAGGCCAGTAAACCTCTTTGTGAGGTATTTCTGTGGCCTTTCCAGTTGTTGTAGATGTCTTGTGAGGTACATACCAAAAGAGGCATTGTACTCTATAATGGGTCTAATGAGTGACGAGTAGAGGGGAACAATGACCTCTTGTTTCCTAGATGAGAAACATTTTGTGATGAGGTGTGCCACATAGAAGGATCTCCTGACTACTGTGGTGATGTGATTATCAAAGGAGAGACTACTGTCCACCTGTGTCCCAAGGTCTCTTATCACACTTTCAGTGTTAAGTAGACTATCACCTATGTGGTAGTTCATGGGTACTGAGTTTTTACCAAAAGGAATGACAATGCACTTTTTGGCATTGAGCTTGAGGTCATGGCTTTGACACCAGGCATCTGTCTCAGCAAGGCCCTTTTGCAGGATGTCCACATCTTTTGGAGTTTTGATTATGGCTCCTAGTTTGCAGTCATCTGCGAACTTCGTTAGCCAAAGACCTTCTGTGTTGGCCTGTACTTCAGAGAAGTAGATACCAAACAGGAGAGGACCCAGGACTGAACCCTGTGGTACTCCACTTGTCACTGGTCTGAAGCTGGATTTGGAGTCTGCTACTTTCACAGTGTGGGTTCTGTCAGTGAGCTAGTTGGCAACCCATCTTATGACATAGGGATTTATATCTAGTTTAGTGAGTTTATCTATAATTCCAGAGTGGGGGATGGTGTCAAAAGCCTTGGCGAGATCTGGATAGGCTGTGTGAACCACCTTACCCTCATCTATGGCTTTGGTAACTGCTTCAAAGAAGTCAATCAGGTTTAGGAGACATGATCTGCCTTTTACAAACCCGAACTGGGTGGGGTCCTGAGTTTGGAGATTACCAATGTCATTGTTTATAAGTTCCATGATGATATGCTTCATAACCTTGCAGACCAGGCTCGTTAGGCTAATGGGGCAGTAGTTTACGGGATCTGTGGTGGCTCCCCCTTTGTGGAGTGGGATAACTGTCACTGTGTGCCATTCAGTGGACACATAGCCTGAGGTGAGGCTATGATTGAACATAGTACTTAGGTGGGGTGCCAGTTCATTCTGTAGTTCATGTAGAACACAGCCTGGGATGTCATCAGGTCCCATGGATGCTGTGTTCTTGGCTTTGGATAGTGTGTTTTTTACCTGTGCAGCCATGATTACAGGAACTTTGCATTCTTCTGGTATAGAGATGGGCCCTTTAGGGGATGACAGAGGGGTAAAGTTAGCACTGAACCTATCTGCCAGGATGTTGGCAATATCCATTGGTTCTGTATATTTAGTGCCATTGTGCTGTAACTCAGAGCAGATCTGAGTGTTGCCATTGAGATTCTTGACATAGCTATAGAATGCTTTGTGGTTGTCTTTAGAGTCAGTGGCGATTTTGTTTTCATAACTAGCTTTGGAGGATTTTATGAGGGATCTCAGCTTCTTACTGAAGCTGACCAGGGAGTTTCTCCAATCATGGGATTTTACTCTTTTTTGCAACAGTTTCTTTCTTCTGTTGTAGAGTTTGTTTATGGCAGGGGACCACCAGATTGGCTTGCTTTTTTTGGAGGATAGCATCTTGGTTCTGTTAGGGATTGCACGATCCATGCACTCATGTAAGTGCTTATAAAGTGCATTTGTGTAGGATTCAGCAGTCATACCTCTATTGTCCGTCAGCATGGGTGTCGTGAAGTTTGCCACTTCTGTCTTAAGAAGTGTGAAGTTGGCTTTGGAAAAATGTTTTACTGTGGTTTCCCTAATGGGGGGTGGGGGAGGGATGTCGATGTCTAGGGTGATTAGCTTATGGTCGGATCTGACCAACAAGGAATTGACCTCTGGTGTGGAGCACCGGTTGCCCATGTTGGCAATAACCAGGTCTAGGATATTGCTGCCCCTGGTGGGGGTGTGGATAAGTTGATCCATGGCATTGGAATTTATGAATTCCAGAAAACGTTGAGCACAAGAGTTGGTACATGAGTAGTTTTCCCAGTTAATGGTAGGGTAGTTGAAATCGCCCATTATTAGGGTGTTAGGTTGTACCCTAATATTTTCCAGTGTATTAAGAAATGAGGAGTGGGAATCCTGGGGCATGGTGGGGGATCTGTAGCAAGCTACAATTTGGATTGCGGTCTTGCCCAGAGTTAGTTGCACTTGGATAATCTCGGATGCATTATGCTGAGCAACTAGCCTGGAGGTGTGGATAACCTTAATGAATATGGACACAACTCCGCCTTTAGTGTTTCGGTCCAGGTTAGGTGGCCGAAAGGTGTGGTATGAATTATAGCCTGGTAATGCAGGGGTACTTTCTGGAGCCATGAACCAGGTCTCTGTCACTGCACAGATGTCGATGTTCTCCATTTTAAGGAGTGCCTCGATAGAGTGCATTTTGAGGTTTAGACTTCTAGCATTGAGTAGCAATACCCTCAGATTCTTCTTGCCTGTACCTGTTAGGGTGGTGAATTTGTCATTTGAACCTTGCCTAAAAAAGGCACTATAGGGGTGGCTAGAGCCTTAGCCAGTATCCAGAATCCCAGTGGCGACAGGTGCAGGCCATCTCTGGCAAAGCATCGTGGCTTGTCGTTCATGTCATCCCAGGCAGACAGATACTGGATTCCCTTAGAATGACACCAGAAGCTTAGCCAATTGTTGAAGTCAATCATTTTGTCCTTGTACTGTGGTATCATTCTGGGTGATGGCAGGATGCTACTCAGGGCTAGGGTCATACCTGCCTGGGCTACAAGGTCGGACAGCTCCTCCATGTCCCTTTTCATGTAGTCCAAGGAGGTACGTCTCAGGTCATTCACACCAACATGGACAATGACAGAGTCATATTTGTGCTTGTTGTGGAGTGACCTGTTTTGGGCCTTTGTTCCCCCCCCCCACCGGCAATAAATTTTGGCTTTTTCCACATTTCTTCTCCTGTGAAATTGAGAGCTTTAGTTGTGTCAAGTGGATGGTGCAGTGGTAGTGTTGTTGCCTCACAGCAAAAGGTTCTTTTTTTTATTCTTAGCTGGGGTGCCCTCTGTGTGGAGTCTGCATGTCTTCCCTGTGTTTGTGCGGGTTTTCTCCCATGTTACAAAGACATGCATCTGGAGCATTTCTCCCTGGGCCTTTGCTGAAAATTCTTTGTTCCAAGTTGGACTTTCCCAGTAAGCAAATGTTGAATACATAAAATATTTTACAAGGAGCTGAGAGCTTCAGAGGAAGAGAAATTTAGTGCTGCTTACTCCAAGTCTGTTTGCATTGCTAGTAGCACAACAGGCAGTAGTCTTACTTTTAATGCAGAAGGTTGTGGGTTCTACTCCCACAGTATGCAGATGGATCACTGATACTGTACTGTGTTGTAATTTAAAGAGAGTGGATGCTGCAGTCCTGTGAATGTCCTCCTTTGGAGGAGTTACCCAGTAACTATGAACATGTTATTAGTTTGCCATCCATTCCCTGTTGCAATATTATTAGCTTATCATTTTTAATGTAACATAGGCAATTTATTCTTCAAGGGCAACAGCCACTTTATTTGCAGATGAAACAATGAAATATAAAGTTGTTTCCTAGCAGCAACCTCTTTAGTTAGAGATCCCTTTAATGTGGAATTATTTAGATGACTGACTTCTGCAGAGATTTTGCATATTTACTGATATTGGTGGATTGTAATGACAGAAGTCTGAGTGGTCTTT
This sequence comes from Protopterus annectens, assembly GCF_019279795.1. Lineage (NCBI taxonomy): Eukaryota > Metazoa > Chordata > Ceratodontiformes > Protopteridae > Protopterus > Protopterus annectens. The sequence continues at coordinate 1,702,897,210 of NC_056737.1, read as the reverse complement.
TATGGTTGAAATTTTCTGAAATGGGTAGTTTTGTCATTATTGGTTCATACATTTTGTTTCCCTGCTTACTAGAAGACTGTTCAAAACTACAAATTTAAAACACATTCTAGCAACTGGTGCTGTATTATACAAGGAATATAATTTAATACAATCAGGAAGGTGAATCAAAGAATGCATGCATGTATGCATGGCCCTAAAAATGTGCTTGAAAACAGCCCAGAAGAAAGTGTGAAAGGCTCAAGATCATGGTAAATTTTAAGTTTTACTATTGTTACCAAAGCAATGGATGAAGGCAAAACAGTTCAAATCACATTACCTTGACCTGGCCAAGCCTTTTGACACAACCCCCTACTCAGGCGGAGTACAAAAGATGAATAATGTAGGAGCAAACACTTGCATCACTAGCTGGATTGACAAATAGGGGAAGAGACCAGTCACCAATGGAGGCCCCAGGGTTCGGTGCTGAGACTTTTTTCTGTTTGGTGTATACATCTCAAAAGTAAAAGGAAATACCAAAAGGCTTTGGCCAGCTAAGTTTGAGATGACTGCAAGCTAGGAGCAGTTTTTGAATCCCCAAATGACTTAACCATCATGCAGGAAGGTTTATCCCAAATAATAACTGGTGTCAAAATCATGACAATGCCCTCTGAGAACTGACGCAGTTGTTTGGCATTTGGGAACTTGTGTGTACAGTGACCTAAATTTTTACCAACATGTGCCCAGACTTATAAAAAAGCCTTTCTGTATTGCACAGCTTATAAACAAATTAATTGTGACTAGATCTAGAGATGTTGTCCCCCTTACAAAGCACTCATTAGGTCAATCATTTTGTATAATGCCCACTTTGGCATGTATCTGTCCAGCCCCATGCAACAATTGGGATATCTTCAGAGATACCTTACTAAAAGGATAAAAGTTCTAAACAATAGGTCTTGCATGGACCACCTCAAAGATTTATTACTATACTCAGTATCCTACAGAGTGCTTAGAGGTGACATGTCTGGCAGACAAGACATCCTCCGACCTAATACAGATGGACTTACTGAACATCAGCAAGTCAAATGGCATCATAAATACTCAGTCCATGTATCTAAACTGAGTGTTGTGGAGAGATTGATATATATCAGAGATTACCACTGTTCCATGAGTGGTACCATCCTGGAAGGGTGGGTGGTGATGTGGGCATCTCTTGCAATGATTCCTGGTGGAGAGTGAAGAAGCTGTGTGTACAGAAATGTAGTCTTGGTGGTGGGTGAGTGGATATGGCTGAACTGCTGCAGAGGCTCCCATTACATATCCACCTATGTATGTTGTGACCAGTCACCAGTGGAGAGGTGATAACTGGGTAGGGCATAAAGAAAAAAATAAACCCGGAAGAATGGCGATGGCTAAGACCCCAGGACACCCTAAAACTCCATGATTGGTCCACGCTAGTATCAGAAGAAGTCTGAAGGGATGAGAAGTAGCTGACAAACATGGTGTGGATGTGGGGTACTGAGTAAGTATGCAGTAGGATGATGCATTGAGCCCCCCCCCCCACCTGATGTATTGCCTGTTGCCAGGTAACTGGCATAGAAGCTACCTGAAATACTATCTATCTATATCTTTTGGAAAGGTAGAGGCTCTTAATGATTTTTATCGCTGGGAACACCTTTCCCTCTTCCACGTCCATGTGGAGGAATGCATGGGCTAAGTCTCCTTTTAAAAAACACTGCCCACACACCACACAGGCAAACATGACTTCTATTCTATTTTTTAAACACCTTTATTGAATTATCACTTGTGACATAGGCAAATTTACATTTATATAAAAGTAGTCAAACTGTAGTAACAAATTAACATTAACAAACATTATAGTTTACACCTATTGCTATATATCATATAACCTAAGCAACATGACATAAATTATTCAATTTCTGCCCCTTTCTTTTAAACAAGAAACATTTTTATTAAGCAATCACTTTCAACATAATCAAGCATACATTTATATAAATGAAAACAAACCACAATGACACAATCCTAGTAGCAGCATTTTACATCACAAACCATACGGGTACACTCCCAGTTGCAAACATTCTACATCATTTACAATCTACCCAATCATTTTCAGTCAAACATTATATTACTCATTTACATCCTACCTTCTTTTAAACCTCAGTCCTCCCCTATATGTATTGTTTCCACAATTCCCATTCTTTCCTATGTAGATTGCTCGTACCCTTTTCTTAAGATCTCAATTACAGTTGTTTTATCTCTGTTACTATATTCACTACTTCTAATATAGTTGGTTTAGATTCTGATTTCCATTTTCAAGTAATTGTTTTTTTTTTTTGGCAGCCACCATAGTTAGACACAGCAAGGCCTTACCATGATTAGGCAATTCTGATTCTGTATCACAGCTCAGAAAAATCATCTCCCTTGTCACACCAATCCGCCCACCCAGCATCTCTGACAATTCATCCTCCAGGGAATCCTTAAAGTCAGCCAGCTGGTCTGCTTGCATCAGTAATGAGTTAACTGTGACCTTATAGTTCACATACAGTCTGATCTTACCAATTTTCTTTGCTGCAGGAATTAGTGGAGTCACCGAGAGAAAATCAAGCAAAACAGAAGCATCAGACAAGCCTATCTCCTGGTTCCATTGTGTGTGTGTGTGTGTGTGTGTGTGTGTGTGTGTGTGTGTGTGTGTGTGTGTGTGTGTGTGTGTGTGTGTGTGTGTGTGTGTGTGTGTGTGTGTGTGTGTGTGTGTGTGTGCGTGCCATTTTTTGAGTCCGTGTGTGTGCGTTTGTGTGTGTGTGTGCGTGCATGCATGTGTGCGTGCATGCGTGTGTGTGTGTGTGTGTGTGTGTGTGTGTGTGTGTGTGTGTGTGTGTGTGTGTGTGTCATTTTTTGAGTCTGTGTGTGTGCGTTTGTGAGAGTGTGTGTGCGTGCATGCATGTGTGTGTGTGTGTGTGTGTGTATGGGATGAACTGTTATGAAACTGATCCTCTGAGACTACTGAATGACATTACATTTTATTTGGCATTGCCTTTTGACCTTATAATGTATTTCAAATAAAGTATTGTTGGATTTTTAAAGGAGTCTGTTAATAGGGGATGGATATCACATAATCTGATACAGAAACTTATTTAATCCAATTATTGAAGCTTCAGTTTTTTTTTTTATTTACTCCCTAAGTTACATAAGGGGATCTCTCCCCTGCCAGAGACCCTTAGTATCATGCAGAGGCTCTATTACTGAGCCCCATTTATACATTACTGGAATTTAGTTTAAAACCATTGTTGGTCCATGTAATTTCTAGGATTAAGGATTCCACAGAATTACTGAATTTGATGACTGATGCATACATTAGGCATGATACATATATCTGCACATTGGATGTAGAAAACTTGTATACATCCATATCACACAAGGACGATCTCTAGGGTTCCTATCAGAACAGAGAATGCTTAAAGTAGTGAATGCTCTTATATCGAACTTTAAAATGTGAAACCTGAAAATGTCAGCGGCACGGAACATTGATTTTTTTTTCCCAGGGAAAAAAAGCAATGGGCCATTCTCCGGACTCTACTATTTTCTCCACTGTGATGTGATCTCAAAGTTGGTATATCTAAGTTTACCTGTACATTGTTTTTTTTTTAAGGTTTCCTGTTTTTAAGTTCGAAAAGAGCGTTCGCTATTTTTAGTATTCGCTCTTCTGATATAGACATGATCTGTAACCTTTATTGTGTTATTTGAAGTATGCTAATATTTATCTAGCTACCTATAACCAGTTCCTTATAAATCTGACCGCTCATTTTATTAAAGGAATAGCTGTTATTTACTATCATATTTTTATATACAAAGATGAGGTCAGTGTGTTTGCACCAACCTATGTAAATTTGTTAAAGGGATTTTTTGAGAAACTGTACATGTATAATTGTAACAAAAATTCCTACTTACAACATATTGACGCATGGTGTTATGTTGATGACTGCTGGCTACTGTAGAGAGGTAGTGTTGTTGATACTCTTTCAGAATTTTTTGTGAATTATTTAAATGACAATCCATTTGATATCACGTTTAAGGCCAATAGTAATTTATTTACTATGAAACTGCTGGATATCAATGTAATTAAATTACTGGATAACAGTATTTGTAAGTCTCTTTATCACAAGTCTGTTACAATGTTTTCTGTTCTGCATGCTAATAGTTGCCATCTGAAGTGCATAATAGGTAATATATTGTATTCACAATATCTCAAGAGTAAAACATATCTGCAGTGATCCTGCAGATGGAATAAACCAAGCACAGGTATTAAGCTTTCAGCTTTTGAAAAGAGGCTATTCAGATAATTTAATTAAAAATGCCCAGAAGCAGGCTCTGAATGCTGATAGATAATCGGTTGACCGATATTGGACATGTAACAATAATGCCCCATCAAATGAGATTACATTTTTTAACAAGATTTACACAAATACTTTTAAGTTCAGGGAAATTGTGGAACAATTTCAGCCTGTTTTTATGACTGACAACACTTTCTTCACTGTTATACCTGATAAATGTAGTTTACTTAAAGGAAAGGTATTGGTTAGGTCAACATCAGTGTCATTCAAGATCCCCAGATCACAGTTTTCTATGGTATATCTAAAGATAAGCTGGAAGGATGTTACCCTTGTTGCAGTTGTTACATATGTAGCTATGTCTGTAAAACTAAAGAGTTTACTAGAGTCAACATGAAGAGAATTTTAAAATCAAATATATGATTACATTTTCTGCAGTTGTTTGTTTGTTTGTCTTTCGGCTTTTCCCGGTTAGGGGTCGACACAGCGGAACTCCGGTCCACTAATGATTGGCAGTAAATTTTCATGAACGCCGAGGTGCCAGCTCGACGTCCAACCTTCAACAAAGGCACGCCCATTTATGCATGTCTTTCAAACACCACCCAGCCACGGGGAGGACATGCAGACTCCACACAGAAGGCACTCCCCGCACTCCAGCCAAGAATCGAACGGGAGAACCTCTTGCTGTGAGGCAACAACGCTACTGCTGGATTACATTTTCTGCAGTGAATTTCATTTATCTTGTGTCTTGTATCTGTGACACATATTACATGAGATAAACATCCTGATAGTTTAAACAAATAATATCATAACCATTACATAATTTTAAACATCAGAAGGAGCACAGTACCCTTGATAAGTACAAACTGATGCGAAATTCAACGTTATTTATTTTTACAGTACTGGAGAGGGTTGTTGCACTTACTACAAAACATATTTGATGTTAAAGAATTCATTAAGAAAAAGGAACAGCAATAGGTCATAAACCTGGAAGCATTATACTCAAGTTTGAATGAAATGTTATGAATCAGTTAAGTGGTTGTTATTATTATTTTTTAGATATTTGTCTTTACATTTACTCACACAACCCTTCTGACATGGCATGAAATAACAGTAAATTAGTAGATGTTTAGATCAGTTTATGTTAATAGAAAATAGATTTATTTAGCACTGCTACTTAACTTAGTTTTTATATTGCTTTTATTGTCTCTCATTGGTGGATTGTATTCATGTGACTGCCTGGTGGATGTTTTATATACTGAAGAAATCTTAGTTTATATTTGTGGTGTTAACCAAATAAAGGTTGATTTTATAATATAATATCCAGTTGGCTCCATTTATTGTTTTTAGCAGTCCAAAGTCTCCATTCCTTAAGTTTATTTATCCTTTGCTCCAGACACTTGTGTTACCATTTCCAGTTGTGAGCCAGTATTTTATTTTTCCTCACCTGCAGTCCTGCATTTTGGCTTATTTTTTCTCATTGTGTTGCTGATCGTTGAGGGGGGATAGCCTTTGGACTTGACAATTCAAAGTCCATAGAAACCTCCTCACCATCACACAATTGTTCAAACACTCAAATGCAGTTTTTACTGCTGTATATCACCATTAGTCAGGATAACTTCATATTGGATTAACTCTCCTACTAAAAGTTTGTCCTAAAACAACAAAATCAAGAGTTTCATCTACTAGCACAGAAATCTTTTAAATAGCATTGTTCTTTTCACTTATCTCTCTCTCTCTCTCTCTGCAGATCTATGGTGGTTTACGTCCAGCCACTGATTGTGTATCTCTGTCTTTTTGCCAACTTACATTTTCAGCCACTTTGTTCACCCTCGCTAACACTCAGGCTCCACTACTCCACCCCCAGTTCCCACTGACACTGTCATACTCTACATGTATACTTCCATAGCACCACCAACATATGCCACAAACCAATACGATTGGTTCCCCCCAAAATAAAAAAAAAAAAAAAACAATCAACAGAATAACTCCCTATAGTAACATCAGCTCTAGTTTACCAGCCATCTCTCTCAAACTGTCCTACCTCTTGCCCCAACCCAATACACTCCTATTTCTAATCCTGATTTACATCAAAAATAAAACCCAAGTTAAATAAGATGCCCCTAACTCAGATTATTCTACTCTTCCTCCTAACTCTATTAGCCTTCATCTTCAGTTATCAGGCCACGGTGTTGCAGCGGTTAGCGTTGTCGCCTCACAGCAAAAGGTTCTCCGGTTCAATTCTCGGCTGGAGTGCCTTCTGTGTGTAGTCTGCATGCCCTCCCCATGGTCGAGTGATGTTTAAAGACATGCAGGTAGGTGCGTGAATGCGTGTGCCTTCGTTGAAGGGTGGGCGTTGGGCTGGCACCTCGGCACTTTAAAAATCTACTGCCAATCATAAGTGGACTGGCGTTCCGCTGTGGCGGCCCCTAACCGGGAAAAGCCGAAAGACATTATAAGATCAGTTATCAAATCCACCAATGTCTTCAGATACATAGGACTTCAACCAGTCCTCACAAAGAATATCAACATCTATCCAGCCATCAATTACTAACAAAACAGGAGGTGAGATAAAAATGGTGATGTATAATCACTCCACAGGAAATTCCCCAGGAATAGGTGGTATTCCTGTGGAAGTTTGGAAGCTATAAGGGAAGGAACTGATAAAGATCTGGAAGGTTTTGTTTAACAGTATTTTAAGAGGTTAAGAAGTACCAACATCCTGGAAGACAGTGGTGGTAGCTGTAATACCTAAAAAGGGTAAAGATCCATCAGATTCAGCTTCATACAAGCCAATTTCAGTAATAAACCATGATTATAAAGTGTTTATGTCTATAATGGCTAAAAGAATGGCAAAAGTGTTGCCAAAATTCATAGATATGGATCAATGTGGTTTTGTAGAGGAGTGGCAAAAATTTGACAACATTAACAGAACACTAATGATCCAGAGGGAAGCAGAATGTAAGAAAATGCCACTGTTGTTGGTGGTTCTTGATGCAGAGAAAGCATTTGACTGAGTAAGCTGAGAATTTATGAGCAGGGCAATGAAAGCATTTGCATTCCCTGATAAACTTATGGAGTTGATTAAGGGGATATATGAGGGATTGGAGGTGAAAATTACAGTGGGTGGGGTCCTCTTTGATAATTTCTACTTGAGAAGAGGAACCAGGCAAGGGTGTCCTCTCTCCCTTTTGTTATTTGCATTATATTTAGAACCACTGGCAAAGAAAATAAGGGACTCAGAAATTCAAGGACATAATCAGTATGGTAGTCAAGAAAAGCTGCCTCTATTTGGAGATGATATTATTTTATACCTGATTAAAACAGAAAAGGACATTTCAGTGTGGTGGAACATTTTGAGACAGTTTCATATCTTTTCAGGATAAAAAATTAATGAAACTTTTTCTTTTTTCATTCACATATTCTTTTATTTCCATTCTTATATCTTCCTCATTTATATTTTCTTTTTGTGTCTCTTATGTTATCTACTAAAACAATCTCTCTTTCTTGGTGTACCTTTGCTTCCTGTGTATGATTCTCTTTAACATTACAGTCCATCCATAAATGTCCTACTTTCTCACATTTTATACATTTTTGCTTACAGTTTTTTGCCTCAAGACCAGTTTCACCACAAACGAAACATCTCCTTTTGTCATAATTATTAATTAAATGGTCATTTTTACCACAAAATAACATGTCTTTGGTTGACCCCAATATTTAACCACTCCCTTATTCCCCTACACATTACTTATACAGGGCAAATGCATTATTTTGTCATTTTGTATTTTCAATATAACATCACATTCCCATTCCCCAGGTTATCATTATCACCTCACAGCAAGAGATTCTTTGGTTTGATTCTTGGTAGGGTGCCTTCAGTGTGGAGTCTGCATGTCCTCCCTGCATTTGCATGGGTTTCCTCTGCCTGCTCTTGTTTGCTCCTACGTTCCAAAGATATGTGTCTGGAGCATTTCTCTTCAGGCCTCTGCTGAAAATGGGCTCTGTCCCAGTCAAACTTTCCTGGTAAACAAATGTTAAATAAATAAATGTCCATTACATCTCTACACACAGTTTTTAAAATGTATCTCAACTTCAGTACAAAATTGTATAAATATTCTTTTTTTTTTTGCTTCTGTATAAAATGCTTTCACAACATATCTCATTACAGCCGAGTGCTCCTCCAGGCGTCTTCTGCAGTTCTGTCTACCTACTCTATGATTATTTATATTAATAATTCATTTTTGCATTACCAATAATAATTCCAAACCATGTTACAGGGATATTTATATTTTGTCTTGAACCATGTGAAACACAACTCTATTGCTATTATGATATTTTTTCAATTTTTTCTTTTTCTCTAACTCTATAACTAACTTATTTTATTATTAAAGCACGCCCACTAGGGGTTAAAGGTGCACACTCAAAAGAGCTGCTGTGGAGTGAATGAGATATAAGTTTCAAGGATTTTCATTCTTTCGTTTTTCATATTGTTCTAAGAATTTTTCTATATAATGCATCTCCTTGAAAAAAATGTCACAAAAAGTATATTTGTTAATACAAATAACTGCTTTTACCTCTCTGGGTTCAGTACCCAGTAGTGAAATGCTGCTGTCCCATCTCTCATACCTGTCCAGTTCCTTTTCTGTTTTGCTACTTATCCTTATTTGATGCTTTCCTCTTACTTCTGTTTGCCTTTCTTCTTTCTCCTTATATTACCGTTTGTGCATACCGTTTCTTTTCTTCCTTCCTTACTTCTTGAACTTCTTCTTCTTCTTGTATTCTGTGCATTATTTCACCCCACAACACTGCCTTTTCACTTTTTGGTTCACTCTGCTCAATGAGTTCTTTCAAATAAACTTCCAGCAACCCCCCCCCCCGCCCCCCCAACTAGAGGGTTGTAACACACTCAGGTGTTGTAGAATCTGTGGCAAACAAATTTTGTTGAAATAACCCCTCCAAATCCACAATGCCCACTTTGACTCCTTCTTTTTGCCTTTTAACCAACTTTCCTTCTCTTTCTTTTCTCCTTTCTCCATTGTCTTCACTCTGCTTAACCTCTGATTCATTATTAGACATATTCAGCTTTTCAGGTGTTGGATTAACAGCTCCACTCACATACAAAACCTCAAAAACACCTTCTTCCTCCTCCATGTTAGATTTTTGGCTTTGTGCTTCTCTGAGCCACCTACGTGCCCGGACCAGAAGACAGGAAGCATAATAGTGAACTGAGTCCCCATACACAAAGAGTAGGGGAAGTTCCCCAGTGTCCTGGCAAAATCCCCTAGTCAGTATGAATACCACTTTGGGTGTCTCCTGAAAAGAGGCCACTGGGCTAACCCTGTCAGCAAAGCATGAACAGATAAACCTTTGCTCAACGGTTCTTGGAATTCATAAATTCCAACGCCCTAGAGCAAATAATTCATAGTCCCACCAGGGGTACCAATATTCTAGACCTGACCATTACCAACATGGGAGATTGATGTGCCACACCAGTGGTCACCACCTCATTGGTCAGATCAGACCATAAGCTAATCACCCTTGACATCCACATCCCACCCCACCCCCCTTTAAGGAGACCTCCATAAAAAAGTTCTCCAAAGCCAACTTCATGCTTCTCAAGTCAAAAGTAACAAACTTCATGATACCCATGCAGATGGGAACTGGAAGTTCAACTGCTGAATCCTACACTAAGGTGTTGTATGAGCACATTCACTCGTGCATGGACCGAGCCATCCCAAATAGAACCAAGATGCTGTCCTCTAAAAAAAGGAAGCCAATCTGGTGGTCTCCTGCCATAAACAAGCTGTACAACAGAAGGAAGAAACTATTGCAGAAAAGAGGAAGAACCCAGGATTTAAAAAACTCCCTCACCAGCCTCAGTAGAAAGCTGAGATACCTCATAAAATCTTCCAAAGCTAGTTACAAAAACAAAATTGCCAAAGATTCCAAAGACAACCACAAAGCATTCTATAGCTATGTCAAGAATCTGAATGGCAATACTCAGATATGCTCTGAGCTACAGCAGAATGGTACTAGATATTACTGATCCCAAGGATAATGCCAATATCCTGGCATATAGATTCAGTGCCAACTTCACCCCCCTCTCACCCCCTGAAGGGCCCATCTCAATACTGAAAGAATGACATATTCCGGTAATCACATGGCCACTGAGGTAAAAAACACACTCTCCAAAGCCAAGAATACACCATCCATGGGACCATACAACATCCCGGGATGTGTAATGCATGAACTACAAAATGAACTGGCACCTCACCTATGTGTCATGTTTAATCATAACCTCACCTTAGGCTTCGTGCCCATAGAGTGGCGTACAGCTACAGTCATCCCACTCCACAAGGGGTGATCCACTTTGGATCCCGGGAACTATCGTCCCATCAGTCTGACGAGCCTGATCTGCAAGGCCATGGAAAGTATTATCATGGAACCTATAAACAAAGACACTGGCAACCTTCAAACACTGGACACCACCCAGTTTGTGTTTGTGAAGGGCTGATTTTGCCTCCTGAACCTGATCGACTTCTTCAAACCAGTCTCCAGAGCCATGGATGAGGGTAAGGGGGTTCACACAGCCTACATGGACCTCACCAAGGCTTTCATCACTATCCCACACTCTGGAATCATAGATAAACTTACTAAGCTGGGCATTATTCCCTACATCACGCGATGGGTTGCAAACTGGCTTACTGACAGAACACACACTGTAAAAGTAGCCAACTCCAAATCCAGCTCCAGACAAGTGACAAGTCATGTACTGCAGGGTTCTGTCCTGGGACTACTCTTGTTTGGCATCTACTTCTCTGAAGTACAGGCCAACACTAAGGGACTCTGGCTTACAAAGTTTGCAGATGACTGCAATCTGGGAGCCATTATTGAATCCCCAAATGATGTGGATATACTACAAAAGGGCCTTACCGAAACAAATGCCTGGTGCCAGAGCCATGGGCTCAAGCTAAATACCAAAAAATGTATAGTTGGCCCCTTTGGGAAAAACCACATACCTGTGAACTACCACATAGCTAGTAGTACACTAAACACTGAAAATGTGATAAGAGACCTAGGGACACAGGTGGACAGTGGTCTTACTTTTGATAACCACATAGCCACAACAGCTAGAAAATCCTTCTACGTGGCACATCTCATCACTAAGGGATTTTCATCCAAAAAAAGGAGGTCATTGTCCCTCTGTACTCATCCCTCATTTGACCCATTATAGAATACAATGCCCCATTTGGTATGTACCTCACAAGACATCTGCAACAACTAGAAAGGCCACAGAAATACCTCACAAAAAGAATCACAGGCCTAAAGCAGATGCCTTATGCTGACCATCTAAAGAAGCTCCAGCTATACTCTGTCTCATATCACCTCCTCAGAGGTGATCTCTGCCTAACATACAAGGACATGTCAAATCTAGAGTTGTTGGACATGCTACACTTAAAGAAATCCCAGTCCCTCCAAGCCACAAGCTCCAGGGATCTTAACCTTGTCATCACAATGAGTAGAACATGCTGGAGGGATAGGGTCCTGACCCAGAGACTCCCCATACTCTGGAATAGGTTGCCCATACATATCAGGCAGAATGCCTCAATAGCTCTCTTCAAGAGGATCCTTGATGATTGGATGGGCAATAGGAAATTCACCCCGGGGATCATATCAGTAGCCCTGCTAGACAGGGGTCCAGGAAAGTAAATATTTGTGGGAGGCAATAGCCAGGTAATCATTATGGCTAGGCTTCTATAGGCCCTAGGGCCAATAGCCTAGTACATACCTATGAACCTAAGGGATTGCCCTTTTGAATCTCTGTTTAACAGTTGGAAAAACATTAATGAAAGAACAACAGATATGACATTTTAAAATATATTTGAGCATGTATTTTATTACACTTGTCTGAGAATCCACCAAGTGTATTGTCAGTTCTTGCGGAAGTAGAAGTTTTCATATTTGTGTAAGATGAGGTTTCATTTAAATGTATTTTGTTAAACAAAAATACATTATTCTCATTGCATAACTCTAGAAATCCAGCCATATTAAAGCAGGCCTTCACAGTTTGCATATAGTTTCAATGAATGCACTTTCAATCAGTGAAAATTACCTTCAGTCACGAATACTGATAAGAAGAACAGAATGTGCAGTACATTTGAGTATAAACACATCCTGTTTGTATGGCACAAGGCTTGAGAATCAGGATTAAAGAGGCATGTAGACATATACACGGTTTTGGTATTATTAGAATATATTTCAGACACAGTTAAGTTAGTTAGTTTGGGCTGATATGCAGAAAGTCATTGTAGTGCAGTCCTCAGAAGTTTTATACAGACACTTAAAAGTGGGTGCAGAAGTCAGGTCAAATATCCAGCATTTCAGAATATTAATGATATTATTCAAGAGGATCAAAATGTGAGTGCAATAACTATGGAGATAATTATCATCACTGTTATTGGAGACAGTAAATTTCTGGGTATGGAATTTACAGACAGTATGAGTGCTTTGGACATTACGATTTGATTCAGATATTCTTGATATCTACCTCTACTGTACATAATAAAGCATTCTTAACTGACCTACAGTGTGTGCAGACTTTATTCTGAAAGGTGCACAAATATTTGGCAAATAACCTCCTATAATCAAGATCACTGAATATGTGTCCCAGGCAGGTATGTTCCTAGCCTTAAGCAGCATTTTACCGTCACCCAGAATGATGCCTCAGTACAAAAGGTTACTCATCCTATCATACATTCAGACCCCAAACTTTAGGCAGCAAAGCAAAAGGAGGTGAATTTGCAATATATATTAAAGAAATGCATACCTCCAGGCTTGTTAAACAGTATGACACACAGGCGACACTTCAGGTGCAATTAACCTTTGACAAGACCCCTATTCAAATCCTAGCTAGATACAGGCCTTCAAGTTTGATTCAAGATGCCCACTCCACCTATCTGGACCTCTTCAAATCTATCAAGATTCAACCCTTTACCCTGATCCTGGGTGACTTTAACTATCCAACCATAGATTGCAAGAACTACTCATGCCAAAACACAAATGGCCACAGATTCCTTGATTTCGTCAATGCAAATGCCTTGGACCAGCTGGTTGACACCCCCATAAGAGGTGATAATATTTTGGATTTGGTATTAACCAACAAGAGTAACCACTGCAGCATCCCTACAGTGTCATCATCCATGGTAAGATCTGACCACAAAGCAGTCACTTTTGAAGTCACCATCTCACCCGACTCCCCCCCCAGCTAAGGTCAAGCAAAAAGACTTCACCAAAGCTGATCACAACCTCCTGAGGGAAGGTATAAACAGCTTCATAGCCCCCTCCCCCTCCATAGGAGCTAGCACGTATGTCCAAACCTACACTAAAGTATTATACTAACTGTCACAAAAGGAAATACTGCCAGCCCAGGTATCTGGAATTTTTTAAATAATTCTACGTCATTTGTGAATATTGATATGAATTACGCAAATGTGTGTGTAAAGGTGTAAAGTACTGAGCTAAAATGTAGCCACAGTATGCCCTCCTGTAATTGTGTAAATGTATATGTTTTAACAGTAGAAACTAGAACATAGAGGGTTAACTTGCAAAACTTCAAGAAAATAAGTTGAAATTAAATTGTTTTACGATTGTGCTATAAAAAATATCTCTCAGTTTCAGTTCAGTAGCAGGCACAATGTCTAGAGCTAGAAGTTTTTGTATTGTCTTGGAAAAGAAGTAATTACTAGGTTTGAGATGCAAAAGTGTTTTATTGTTTTATGACTTCCAGGGTCTCCAACCATCTGAGAAATATGTATTTTTCACACAGAGATGTTAAATTCTGTTAGTTTCTGACAAAGGGGGTTTAGCTTGGGAACTAAAAGTGAGGTGACAAAAGGTGATGTCACCCAAGCTAACCCAGCAGTAATATTTGATATTAATTTAAGAACTCTCTCAGAGAGAGAATGTGCATCTTGTTTCTTGTCTTTGACCTAGAAGCATCCATTCATCACCATCTTCTGCACTTGCCTTGCTGTAAGTAAGTTTTTAGAGCATAGTAACTCTTTTAGATTCAGATAGGAATATAGTAAAGTATAGCTTAGATGTTTTCTTTATTTATTTGAGACTGTCCTGCAATGTTGTTTTAAATAGTTCCTGTGATTTTAAACTCTGAAGTCGCTGTGAATACATATTTAGTATTGTCTTGTTCTTTTATTATTTATTATTAAATATATTTAAACCTATATTTGTGGCTGATATTTGTGTGGCATATTTAAGCTCTTAGGGTACTTGCATATCTATATGGTGACACTGTACAAGCAACTGCTAAATAGTCTTGCTCTTGGTCCAGCTACAGTTTGGATAATAGTAACATTACACAGTATGACTGGACACCCTTTGTTAAGGGCCTTAAGTACCTGATAAAAAGTTGGCTGGTGGCAGTCAGAACTATCTTATAGTCTGGGAAGAAGGGGGCATAGCTAATAAACCTGTACCAGCCTTTCCCAGGTGTGTGTGCGTTTATATATCAATCAAATCTCAAAGTGTGTGCGTGCAAGCTACATGGGCAGGGAGATGAAGCCCTGGTTGGACAGAGAGGATGCTGGAGGTTTTGGCTTGGCCACTCAGCTGAGATCTCAACCCTATAGCTGTGACAGTGTGGAGTCTTATTGGGGATCTGGAGAAAGAGGGAGAAACCAGCCCCAGATTAACTGTGATCTCTGTGTGCTCTTAAGGGAGATTGCACTTTACTGTGTGTGTGCTTATCCTCCCAGTGTGTACATTCCCCACTGTTGCCAGTGGTGAGGACTGAGGCTCCTTGATTACTGGGCCAGTGCAGGGGCATCACATATTAATTGTTTGGCAGTGGTGGGATAGCCATATCTGATATTAATTGGCTTGTAGTGGTGTGGATATTGAATTCTTGTAGCCTGTAAACAGTGGTCACTAAGGAAAGTGTTTGTACTCTTAATCAGCCACACAGTGAACATTCATAGTTTCATATCACAATTGTTTTATTTTTTTTGTTAGCTTGGTTAGTTATGGAGAGCAGGCAAGCATGTCAGCAGAGGAGTATGGCAAGCTGACAAGGACCCAGTTGGCTGAGATGTGCCAGGGTAAAGGACCAGTGCAGGCCAACCTGACTATGGTAGAAATGATTGTAGCCTTGGGTGCAGCTGCATTGAAGACCAGCAATCAGGATGACAATCAGGCTGGCCTTGGAGATGTACAACTCTCAGAAAATGGACAGTTCAACCTTTCTACAGAGGACTTAAATATCCATCTGGAGTTAAAGAGACTTTAAATGGAGGCCAAACATTTGGAAATAGAAGCAGCAAAGAGACTGAGACATCTGCAGGCTGAGGAAAATGAGAAACTGTGACATCTGGAGACTGAGGAGAAGGAGAGGCAGAGACAACATGAGAAGGAGATTCTGACTCTTCACCAGAGTCATGGAGGTAAGGGGGAAGGGAGTAACTGAACCCCAGAAGCAGCAATTGTCAGTAAATTTCTTCCACAATTTAAAGAGGGGGATAATTTTTATAGCGTCATTCATATGTTTGTATGTAAACAGTATAATGTTGACCAAAGGCTCTGGGTATGGTTCCTGAACCCCTTAC
This sequence comes from Protopterus annectens, assembly GCF_019279795.1. Lineage (NCBI taxonomy): Eukaryota > Metazoa > Chordata > Ceratodontiformes > Protopteridae > Protopterus > Protopterus annectens. The sequence goes on along the minus strand of NC_056737.1, from coordinate 1,702,881,270 downwards.
TCCATGATAAAGCTATAACTGCTATTTCTAAATTGTCTGATACTGATTGCTTAAATTATAATACAGTCAATAATTGTTTGTTAGAATGTAAAGGAAAAGTTTCATGAGCATAGACGCAAGGCAGACGAAAGTGTGTGTGTGAATATATTGCTGAACTAAGCACTTATTTTCATAGCTGGGTGAGTGGATGCCAGGTCATCATGTTTGAAAGGCTGGCAGACCTTTTGGTGAGGGAACAAGCCTTTACCACTTTGCCTCAGGACATGAGAATCTGATTAGCTGACAGGCAATGCAATATTGCAGATGGGTTGGGGAAGAAGAAAGATCTATACCTAGCAAGCAGGGCATCACTGCACAGGAAAGGGACACTCAGTGCTGCTCATGGGTGTAAGGGAACACATGGTGGGCATCCCAGACTGCCCCAACAGAGTCCACCAGCAGCAGGGGAAGCCACTAGTCCAGGTACACTTCCAGGACCTAGGGTTAAATATTTTAAATGCAACCAGTGGGGCCATGTAGCATATAGATGTCCACAGATGCAAGGTGGGGAACAAAAGGTGGGAGAGCCAGTAAGTGGGAATGACAAAATGCCAGCAGTAAGTTGTCTCGAGACAACAAGGGTACCAAACTACCACAAGAGGTTATATCCTATCTTAGTAAATGGGCAATAGGCTGGTAAAGCACGGATAAACCAAAAATGCCAAAAAGCACAAATCCTTGATGCTCCACGCTAGAACAGAATACTAAGTCCATAAAGTGCTCAAATTTTAAATGCTTTAATCAACTTAAGTGTACAGAAATATAATCCACTTTTCGTCAAGACAAATAACTTAACTTCTTCAGAGACCATTCAATAAAATGTTAAAACAAGTGACTGATATATATACCATTATACCTATCACATGGTCGTCAAATCAAAATTTAAAGGGAGACACTCTCTTTCCAACACTTTAAACAAGACTCAAAATAAATGGTTTACTTTAAAAAGCTATATGTAAAAAATATATATGAAAAATATATATATATATATGAGAATAAAAAGGTAGATCAATAAACACACCTAAAGAATGTTTCCAAGTAATAGGTGTGTATGTTCATTTTCAAACATGTAAAATGTATCTATAGAAATGAAAATGAATAGAAAAAATAAATAAATAAGTAAATAGACTGTGAAAAGTAATTTCAAACACAGTTATACACTTGCAAGATGCAAGGGTGAATATTTACCAATCGACAATGCATTAAAAATATATATTATGATAGTAGTTAATGATGGATATTTATAATTAATAACCACCCCACTATCAATCGTAGTTGTGTAGAAATATAAAAGTATAAAAATAAAAATGTAAAGATGAAAATCAAAATAGATATGAGAATGCAAAAAACTTACTTTCTACATATAAATGCATAATATTGTATAATAAGATTTGATAATATGACCATGTATATAACATGACTGAAATTAATAAAATTCTTATACAACTAAAGTAAATATAAGTAAGGATATAAAAAGATATATAAAAATATGTATTATAAATATAAATATAAGTAAGGCAACTATTAAATTCATTAAGCCTTTAACACATTAAAACATTAAAACATTCTACTAATAGAATGATGGTCATATCTATCTGATTAGGTTTTTTAATCTTAAAATGCACATTATAGAACTCATTTCATTAATCCCTGGATATTGACATGATTTACTCTTAGTTGCCAGAGAAGTTCATTTCTTTCCAACTTCAGTGACTCAGGTCCACCTCTACAATCACACCTTAATTGATCTATAACCCTGAATTTGAATTGATGGCCCGCATTTTCACTAATGTGTTTAGCCAATGAATTATCTAATTTATTCTTCCTGATACTATATAGGTGTTCATAAATCCATTCGCTCAGCTTCCTGTCGGTCTTACCTATGTAGAAGGCTGGGCATAGTGTACATTTGGCCAGATAGACTACTTGCCTACTACCACAATTGTATCGCCTGTTAGTGGCAAATTTGGTATCACCTATTGTGAATTTACTACCTATTGTGTATTTACAATACTGGCACATGGAACACTTATACATGCCTTCTCTACTAGTTTGCACTTTCCTATTAGATTCTAAAATGGATTTCAATTTGTTCCCTCGCCTAAACACTACTTTAGGAATTGGAGGAAAAATGCCCCTGAATTTACTATCTCTCATTAAGATATCCCAATTTTTCAATAAAATGTTAACAGTTTTATAGGAATCCATGTTGAAAGTGCAAACAAAACTGTATGGATTACAAGGATGTTTCTCGGTACTCTCCATTCTATTGATACCTTTGTTGTTCAAGATTGGAGTATAAATCCCTGACATTCTCTTGTATTTCACCTCTTTTATAATCTCAGAGGTGAACTGAGATGGGTACCCTCTCTGCGAGAAGTAAGTATGCAAGAGTGTACATTCAGCTTCAAACTCAGTGACCCTAGTGGTCATCCTTGCGGCTCTAACAATTTGACCCTTCACTACTGATTTCTGCTGAAAGGTTGGGTGACAGCTAGTGTAATGGAGGAACATGTTCGAATAAGTCTCTTTACGAAAGATTTTCGAAATATACACCTTTTCTTGGTAATCTTTCCTTAAGTCGACATCCAAGTATGCTATTCTATCAATATGATAATTTGATGTGAATCTCAGGAATGTAGTAGAAGAATTAAACATTTCAAGCATGTTATCAACTTCCTTTCCATTACCCTGAAAAAGGATAAAAATGTCATCCAACAAACGAGTATAAAACAATATTTGTTCCTTATATACCGGGTTTTTTAATACACATTCTCTTTCCCAGTATGCCATTACTAGATTTGCCACACTAGCACCACATGGTGAACCCATTGCTACACCCACTTTTTGATGGTAAATTAAGTTGTTGAACAAGACATAATTATAAGATAAAACTGTATCAATTAATTCAGTGGCTAATTGAATCTCACTTAGGGGGGCTTCAAAAATTTTAAGCATATGAGCCACCCATTCTACCCCTTCCCTGTGTGGAATTGATGAATAAAGATCTTTCACATCAATAGTGACTAATAAATTTTTATCACTGAACTCGAGTTTGTTAATATTTTCAAAGAATGACCATGAATCCTTTGAGATTTGAGTTTCACGTGTTATATATTTCTTCAAGATGTTGTCGACCACTTTAGCACATGTATATGCAATACTGTCCCTACCGTCGACCAATGGCCTCATAGGTGGGTCAGTAATACTTTTATGTACTTTCAGGATACCAAACAGTATTGGTATCTTAGGGGCTGGTTGGGTCAAGTAGCTATACAATGTTTTATCAATCCTTGACTCTATGTACAATTCTTCTATGAATGCTGTTACTTTCCTATAAGCTCCGTACAATTCATTTCTAGATGCTAACACATAGGTGTCACTGTCTAAGATAGCAGACATTCTTCTATTATAGTCGTTAACATCCATAATAGCCAAACCGCCACCCTTATCCGGTTTCATGATACGTACTGATGCTTGGCATAGGAATTTTAAATTATCCCTGTCCTCGCTACTAATATTGTAATGGTCACCCATAGGGTGATTTGGTAGTGAAGTGCTGTTCTTTAAATTACGTAAATCTAATTCACTGACCTGCTCAAACAATGAAATCAATGGGTGTAATGGTGGATTATACACACTTGAAACATAGTAAACTGTTTTCCTATTCATATTGACACCCATTAAAGCTAACAGGTTCAGTTTCCTAGTAAAAAGTCTCAAATCAATGAGAGTATTAGCTAGGTCAAGTTTAGTGGTAGGGACAAAGGTGTACCCTTTAGCCAGTAATTCAACCATTTCTGAGCTTAGGGAGACTTCTGAATAATTACAAACTTTGAAGTCCTTGTTGGAATTAAACAGAATCCTACATTTATAGACATTGTCCGTCGCAGTTACCATTTGGACCTCTTCTTGTTCCTGGTTACCCTCCCCCTGGGTGGAACATGATTCAAGGCTCGGTTCTGAGCATTTCTTTGATTTGGGTTTCCAGTAGAAGCATACTCATTCGAATTATTGCCATTGTTGTTGGCATTAGTGTTGTTGAAGGATGCTATCCTTTCAGTCCGTCGAGTGAGACCAACATTTTCATTATGTTGATACTCTGAGGCCTGGATGTTGTTATCGTTAGAGAGGGGGACAACGCTAGGTTCCTGGTTCGATGGTATTACACTGGAAACTTCATTCGAAATTAAAGTGCCTTGAGGTAATAGTGGCTTAGGGTAAGCTGTACCTGCTTCATAGTCCCTAATGTCATGCTTGATTTTCTTTATTTTAGTTGCATTAATTATTGCCAAGTACTGATCAATACTATCAAAGATACGCTTATATTCAAAGCGGTATCTTGAAAAGTCAAGGTCATCCTTGATATCAGAATCCAGGCAGTTAGTTTCTACTAAAAGTTTGTCAACAGTCCTTTGGTAATGAATACATAGTAATTCCAATAACTCTAACCCGTGTCTGTCAAACAAGTCAGTTAATGCTTTATGGAAATCAGAACCGTTGACAAGCCCTGTGGGGTACTGCCAGAGTCTTAAACCCTTAGGGGTTATTTTTAATCTAATGCATTCATGGAAGTAGGCTATTTCAAGTTGTGTTTTCCTCAATTTACACAACTTCTCGTCGAGTAAGTTTAATTTAGTAGTTAAGTCAAGTCTTACCTCCTGCGTGCTTTCTTCAATATTCTGCATGTTGTTGTTAAATCCAGAAAAGGAGAATATTCTATTCGCCCACGAATCTAAGTTTGGAATAGTTAGCTTTGTCGTATTCGGGGATTGAAGTAAACCATTCTGTTGGTTCCCTGGTACTACCTCGCCAGCAGTAACGCTTCTACGATGACCGGAACCATCAAGTGACGTTGTCGGACAGTTTGTCGAGCTCCGCCCCACTTGTCAAAAAGCTATATGTAAAAAATATATATGAAAAAAATATATATATATATGAGAATAAAAAGGTAAATCAATAAACACACCTAAAGAATGTTTCCAAGTAATAGGTGTGTATGTTCATTTTCAAACATGTAAAATGTATCTATAGAAATGAAAATGAATAGAAAAAATAAATAAATAAGTAAATAGACTGTGAAAAGTAATTTCAAACACAGTTATACACTTGCAAGATGCAAGGGTGAATATTTACCAATCGACAATGCATTAAAAATATATATTATGATAGTAGTTAATGATGGATATTTATAATTAATAACCACCCCAATAGGCCACTGCTAAGAGAGACACAGCCTCTGACATAACCATTGTGAGGCCTGCAATGGTTAAAGAGGAGCACTACTTCGCTGGGCAGTCTGCTCAAGTCACAGCTTTAGGGGGACCCAATTCTAAATAGCTTTGGCTAGGGTTCACCTTGACTGGAGGGTGGAAGAGGCAGCCAGTAAGTAGGTGTGTTTGAGGATATCCCTGCAGATGTCCTGATAGGGAATGATTTTGATAATGCAGTACCATGCGTACATGCAGTTACATGCAGTCAGGCTTGGTGACCAAGCATGTGGGTCTGGTAGCCTGGGGGAGACCCAGACAGACAACCCACTTGCAGCTAGGACTGGTGAGGTGGTTACTTCAGGGAGGGAGCTACTCAGATGCACTGAGACTGAAGGTGAGCCACAGCTACTTGTGGGTACTGATGTTCTCTTGGACAGAGTGACTGCAAGGGCCGAAGTGAGTAGTAGTACCCAGACTGACAGTGAGGCACTGCTGTCAGAGGATGGCAGACTTCCTGTGGAAGGAGAGCTGGGAAGGGTTACAAAGAGAGAGTTGAGGCAGGATCAGCTCTCAGACCCTCCATTACAAGGTCTGAGGGAGGTAGTTCAGGCATAATAGATAAATTCTCTCAACTAGGCATCAATCCATATGTTACCAGATGGGTGGCAAACTGGCTCACTAACAGAACCCACCTAATCAAAATAGGGGAAAACACCTCAAGCAGTAGACCCGTAACAAGTGGAGTACCCCAGGGACTGGTCTTGGAGCCTCTGTTATTTGGGATATACTTCTCTGAGGTGCAGGCCAAAACCAATGGGTTATGGTAGACCAAGGTTGCAGATGACTGCAAGCTAAGCACAGTTATCAGTTCCCCAAGTGATGTGGATGTCCTCCAAAAGGGTCTCACCCAAACAAATGACTGGTGCCAGAAACATGGCCTCAAGCCGAATGCCAAAAAATGCATCTTCATTCCCTTTGGGGAGAGTGACATCCCCACATATTATCACATTAAAAACAACATCTTAAGTACACAGTCAGTAGTGAGGGATTTGGGCACCCAGGTTGATAGCAACCTGACTTTTGGCCACCATGTTGCTTCCATTGTATGGAAAGCTTTCTACATGGCCCATCTCATAAGTAAGGGTACATAAAAGCCCTGTCCCTCTACTCAGTTTCATACAGACTCCTCAGAGGTGACCTCTGTCTGGCATAGAAAGCAATCTCAGACCCCACCTTGATGGGCCTACTGCATATCCACAAGTCAAGCTCCACTCGAGCAGCCCATACGCACGACCTCAACCTGGTCTGTGATATCAATAAGACTTATTGGTGGGACAGAATTGTGTCCCAGAGACTCCATTTATCTGTGAAATAGACTCCCTCTCCACGTCAAGCAGAGTACCTCATTAATCTTTTTTAAGTGCAACCTGGATAACTGGATGGGAAACAGAAAATACACCCCCTGCAATTCCACCTGTGTCCTTGCTGGACAGGGGCTTTGGGTGCTGACTTGTCAGAACATGGGCTAAATTCTTGGCTCGGCTTGCAAGGGCCTCAGGGCCAATAGCCTAGTAACTTTCTATGATCCTTTAAAGAAAGAGACTGGCACCTGGTCAACGCAGTTCTGGGTAATTAACAGATAAAGACATTAATTCCAGCCTCATTCCAGTTCTACCAGTTATTTCCAGTTCATTCCAGTAATTCATAGTCATATCAGTTCTTACAATCTGACTGTGTGGAAACTGGCTAGGGCTACAGGCTTAGCAATTTGCCTCTGCAGGATGGCGTGACTGAAGCTGTCCTCCATCAAGGCAGAGCTCAGTGTGTTAGATTGCCCTTTAAAGAAGAAATGCTGTTTGGCCAGTCCTATCAAGACATGATCAATGACCTCTGTGAAGCAGAAACAGGCATTTGCAACTGTGGAAGAATAGTTATGACCCCTTTTGTTCTCTACTCTTCCAACCTGGACAATCATAAAATACTTGCTCACTGCCTGTGGGAAGCGCTTAAGCATCATCCAGTCCTAATCTATCTGGTGCAGACAAGTCTACCTAAAGGATTGCTTCTCTAGCTCCACCACAGTCCAGATTCCAGCTTGGGACTTTGCATTTTTTGGGAGTGGGGTGGTGTGGTGGTGGTGGTGCTTTTCTCAAAGCTGACCCTAGCTTGGTAAAGCATCATCAAGGACTAGTTTATTCTTGGCTTGCAACTTAGAGATTGTTTACTAGAAAGAGGCATTCCATGTCAGCCATACAAGCTTGTCTCATATTTGCAGAGGGTACAGGTAGTTCAATCCTATCTCTTCTGACCCTAAAGGTGATGGACCTTTTTCATTCTGGACCATAGCATCAGCATATGTTCACTGCAACCAGTTTTGAAAGTCTGTTTCCAAGGATCATGCCCTTGGATGGTGTTGTTGGACATGTGTGTGTGTGTGTATGTGTGTGTATGTGTGTGTGTGTGTGTGTGTGTGTGTGTGTGTGTGTGTGTGTGTGTGTGTGTGTGTGTGTGTGTGTGTGTGTGTGTGTGTGTGTGTGTGTGTGTGAGTGTGTGAGTGTGTGAGTGTGTGAGTGTGTGAGTGTGTGAGTGTGTGAGGGGCACACAATAGGCTCCTCTAGTTTTCTGCAGGTAGGCATCACTTCAGGTATAGAATATTGTAGATATGACTTTCTTTTGTATATAGGGTGTTTACCATGATGTTGGCAGAGGTGTCTGAAACCTTACTAGAGAAGGGCCATCATGTGTTTGACAACTGACTCCTTCTGGCTATGTCTGGGGGCCAACTCCTTGAAGTGTGCCTGGAGTGGATGCTTTTGTAACTACAGACTGTCAGTGACCATAAATGTTGAGATTATCCCCTGTAAACTTGCTATAGAGGAAGGCCTCCATGAGTGCAAAGTTGGGCACCCTAGTGCCAGTCATTCCTGTCATGGTATTTGCATCTTGGGTGAAAATACAGCAGACATAAATTCTTCTGCATCACCTGAGTTAAAAGACTGCTATAATCTGAATGGTGCTGTTTTTAGAGCTAAGCATGTGGGTATTACAGTGGACATTGAGGTGTCAGTGACTGCAGAGTTTCCAAAACACCTGGTGTCATAATACTCTTACTGGGACCCTGAGTGATAGACAGTTACCCCCAGTCTTTTGGGGCCATCCTTTGCAGCAAATCTTGTCACAGGTTTTGATGACTGATACATCACTGGTTGGGTATGGACCCCATCTCTGTTATTGCACATTTTTTGGGATGTGATGACCAGTAATCAAGGACCCTCAATCCTCACCACTGGCACCAGTGGGGGACATAGACAGGGAGGATGACAAGTACACAGACAGTATTTCCAGATGCAGCTCTCTGCATCAAGTGCAATTTCCCTTAAGAGCACAAGACCACAGTCAGTCCAGGGTTGTTTTCTCCCTCTTTCTCCAGATCCCCAGTAAGATTCCCCACCAGCACAGCTATAGAGTTGAGATCTCAGCTGAGTGGCCAAGCCAAGACTTGCAGCATCCTCTCTGTCCAACCAGTGCTTCGTGTCCCTGCCCAAGTAGCTGACACACATACTCTTTGAGGTTTGATTTACACAGACACACACACACACACACACACACACACACACACACACACACACACACACACACACACACACCTGGGAAAGGCTGGCACAGGTTTACTAGCTATGCCCCCTTTTGTCCAGACTATAAGGTAGTTATCACTGCCACCAGCCAACTCCTTATCAGCTACTTTAACACCCTTAACAAAGGGTGTCCAATCTTACTGTGTAATATTAATATTGATATTAATACAAATGGTAGTTTGACCAAGAGCAAGGCTTTTAGGAGTGGCCCACACAGTGTCACCAAATAAGTATGCAAATAATCTCAAAACTTAAACTCTAAGCAGATCAGCACAATGAAATGTTTAAATATATTTAATAATAAATAATAAAAGAACAAGAAAATAGTATATAATCACAGTGAAAGAGTTCAAAATCACAGGAAATATTAAAAACAACATTGCAGGACAGTCTCAAATAAATAAAGAAAAATATCTAAACTAACCTTTACTATATTCCTGACTATATCCAAGAGAATTATACTGTTCCCTAGTAACTTACTTCATCAGAGCAAGGCAGATGGGGTGAATGGGTCTTCTTGTTGCCAGGTCCAAGACAGAATACTGAAAGCTCTCTCTCAGAGAATATCTCAAATATTACTGTTGGGATAGCTTGTGGAATGACATCATGTCTTGTCATCTGACTCTGTCCCAGGTGAAACCCCAACTGCTGGGAGCTTGGCAGTATTTAGCATCTACCTGTGAAAATATATAGACCTCAGATCTTTGGCAAATGCTGGAAGTCATAAAACAATTACATTCCTTCATACATTCAGAGGTAGTAATTAGTTCACTCAGAAGACAGTACAGAAAGCTTCTTAGCATAGACTCTGCGGCTAGCTGAAATGAAAATTGAAAGATATATATTTAACAATGTATATCAGCTTCACAACACTTTTTATCTTTAAGCATATTGTACAAGTGCATTTTTGTCTTGTATTTTGGTTCAATCATGTTTTTATATTTCATGTATAACCAACTTTTTAAAAGTTTTGCAATGATGTCATTCAATGCGGATAGGTCAGCAGGTAGAGGATGGGTTATTTAAATGTTGTTTGTACCAAACAACGTTACTCTGATGATGCCATTCTTATGGTGAAAGCACTCAGTCATTGGGATCTTTGTGTTTTGTGCTATTAAATTGGTGAAACCACGTTTGTGTTGGGACTTTTTTATTTTTATTTCATTGTTTTTTTTGCTTCGTTGGAAGACTTGGTGTTTTTGAAAACTGAAAGATACCTTCTTTTATTGAGTAGCCATAAATTAATTTAATTTCAGCTATTTTTCTGAAGCTAACCTCCTGTATTCCAGTTTCCACTGTTAAAATATATACGTTTAAACAGCTACAATAGTGCATGTACATTTCTGTTCTCTTCCAGCAGGGCACACTGTGGTTACATCATAAGCACAAGCACTTTCTAAAATAATTTATTTTTAACACACATACAAGTTTGATATACACATGACATATAGTTCTAATACAGTTGTAACACAAGCATCTTATATAAATCATGTTGATATTCACAAATGACATGATAGCTGTGCTGGCATTATCTCCCTTTGTCACATGGGGTATGCTTCTTTCGTGAGGGAGGCTCCCCACCAAGGCAGCTGGAGCTGTAATGCAGCCCTTTTTGCCCTGAATATTTTGGAGAGAAAGATGTTTTGTGGTCTTCTAATTCTGTCAGATGGCCATTCCATTGTGTCCTGGAGCTGCTGGCTTTGTAGACTGTATCTATTTCAGAACTTCTGGAGATAGGATAGTCTGAAGCTTGACCTTTTCATCACTATATCCCCAGCACACACACACACACACACACACACACACACACACACACACACACACGCAGACGTGCAGATGTGCACACACGCACACACACACACACACACACACACACACACACACACACACACACACACACACACACACACACACTCTGCTTAGTGTACACATACACACACACATTCACACACATACACACACACTATGCTTAGTGTACACACACACACACACACACACACACACACACACACACACACACACACACACACACACACACACACACACACACTCTGCTTAGTGCACACACACACACACACACACACACACACACACACACACACACACACACACACACACTCTGCTTAGTGTAAACACACACACACACACACACACACACACACACACACACACACATACACGCACTGCTTAGTGTACACGCACACACACTCTGCTTAGTGTAGCAGGACAGGAGAGTAGTAGTGGTTTAAGTCTCCATTATTTGACACAGGAAGATTATTTGATCTCTTACCAGCTTTCCCAGGGATTTCATACCTCATCGCAAATTAAAGGGAGAGAACAGACCATCATGTACCTAATAGTACAAGAAGCTTTCCTTATCCAAGGAAGGTAGGGCAGCCATTGATTCTTTCTCTGTGATCCTGATGTAGACCCTCTGAACTTGATGAATCCTCCTATTCAGGATCTCAAATGTTCTTTAGGTTGCTAGCAAACTTTCTGATTGGCAGGCCTGTCTATCAAATTGAACAATTTTTCTCATCCTGGGTAGAATCGTATCCTTTTATGTCCCAGAAAGTTTGCTTACAGGTGATCTTGCTTACTTAAGACATCTGACTGATGTGCATCAGTTATTCCATAGTAAACTGCAAATGGCAGCTATTTTTGCATGTCATAATTTTGTGGAACTGCAAAACTATTTCCTGGAGACTAGCCCTTTTCCAAGATTTTCATTACAGAGCTTTTTGAGTTAAGAATGGCTGGACTAGGCCAGGCAAAAAGTTAATTTCAGGCAGAATATGGTTAAAAACATTTTTTAAGCCTCCTCAAGCTCTCTCCTGCTTAGGTGTTGAACTCCTTAAGGTATACACAGGACAGTGTGCAATGCTTGTGAAGTACCTTCAGGGAGAGTGAAGTGAAGGATAAATATGTTTTCTGGTCCTTCTCACTTATCGTCCCTGTTATCAGAAGCACAGAATCTTTCCCATCATAGGTGGAGGCAGAAATGTTACTCCTGCTGTCTGTTCCAATACTTTCTGCACAGTACTTTTAATGAGAGTAGCCCCCTCCCTCTTTATTCTGTTCAGGATATCTAGAATTGTTTTGGTATTAATTATATTGTAATTTATTCTTATTCAGTACTAAAACATTTGTCAGAGATTTGGCTGCTGGCATTGTAATTAATTCATGCCCAGATCAGTTGGTTCAGTAGGTTTATAACTGCTACTAAAGCACATCCATATTATAGATTACAGCTCCTCGATTATCACCTCATCCACGCATATAACAATTATAACCATTTGATCATCAGTTTCAATACTGTATTATTTTTAAAAATTGTACTTCTGTTAATATTGCAGTACTTTTTACTCTCCGGCTTTTTAATAATTATTTTTTTCACTTGTTTTTGTTAATGCATTCACTGTTTCTAAATATGTTTTCTCTTGTTTTCATCTTTGTATTCTCTGTGATGTACTCACCTAGGTTATGTCTGAAAATGATCATTTTTCATCAGCATACTACTCTGGTAAACAAACTTAAATAGATAGAAATATAAGCAATGTTTTCTCTTGTCTTTGTAGCATTCTGCTATATGTCTGCTTATTTTGAAGCATGCACAAATTGCTTTTGTATGTACATTCACAATGTCCTCCTGCACCTGGGTGATGACTTCATTAAAAACTGGATGTCTGTATCACCAAATTGCATTCTCAGTGATTCCCTTTGGGCTGGAGTCAGTAAACCATACACATCTCACTAAAACATGGTAGCATGCCAATTTGTATTCAGTAAGTGGCTTTACGCACCATGTAGAGCCGCAGAAATCTGATAAACATCATGGCATGCTAATTACAGCATATGCAGCTGAATTGCATGCTAATCAACCAATCCAAGATGGAGGAGCTATTCAACAAGCTATAAAGCAATCGCGTAAACTTAGTGCAGGTTTTGGCCTCAATTTCCAAAACATATTGCAATACAGCCATGGAAACTACTCTACGTGGAAAGACTGTTAGGGGATGCAGCTGCACTTCTGCATGTGCATGTGCAACAGGCCCAAGTCTATGCTGCTCCTGTTTGTACTGCTAGACCTTGGCCAAGAAGGAGAAGGGTGTTTAGACCCCAATTAACTTTTCAAGTTCTGCATAATGTGGAAATACTAAAATACTACAGGGTGGAAAGAGACGCACTACAGGAACTCTGCAGCCTCTGTCGTCCTCAACTGAGAGCAAGGGCAAACCAAGGGCAACTAGTACCTGTGGAGACTAAATTATGTGTAGCACTTAGAATTCTAGCTACAGGAACCTTCCAGAGACCAACAGATGACATGCTGAGTGTGTCACAAGCATCAGCATCCAGGATCCTACATCAATTCCTGAATGCTATCCTATGCTACAGCATGCATGTTACTATATATATTTCCCCTGTACCCCTGAGCACAGAGCTACAACTATGCAGGATTTCTACCCCATAGCACACTTCCCTAAAGTCTTGGGTGCCATAGATTGCCTATACATTGAGATTAAAGCACCACTTGGGGAACAGGGAAGGGTCTACATAAACAGAAGGGGGCTTCCACTCCATTAACTACCAGGGTGTGTGTAACACTAGGGAAATCATCCTGAATGTGTGTGCTAGCAACCCAAACAGTTACCATGACTCCTATATCTGGCACAACTCTCAGCTCTACCAGAGGTTTTCCAGGGTGATAGCCCACAAGGTCATTCACTGGGGGACAGAGGGTATGTACTTGTACCATGGCTGATGACGCCTGTCAGAAATGCACACACACACCTACGGAAAAGCATTATAATGAAGCACACACTTAATCAAGAAATATCACAGACAGTGTATTTGGGCTGCTGAAGTCATGGTTCTGGTGCCTAGATACATCAGGGGGTCCCTGCAGTATGGTCCCAATACTTGTGCTGAAATGTTTGCTGTCTGTTGTATCCTTCACAATATTATCCTGAGTAAATAGTTTCAACAGGAACACCAAGGGGAAGGGGCACACATTCCCCCACCACTGGTAAGGTCACCACAGCCATATGCAAGTGAGGACAAGAGGGGGAACCACCTGTCATTGTGGGTGTAGGTAGATGTAGGTGTGCAAGACCATGGCACATATCATCTTGGAGCTTATAAACAAAGACATAAGTAACCTCCAAACCCTGGACCCCACACAGTTTGGGTTTGTAAAAGGTAGATCATGTCTACTAAACCTGATTGACTTCTTTGAAGCAGTCACTAGAGCTGTAGACAGGGGCAAGTTAGTGCACACAGCCTATCTTGACTGTGCCAAGGCTTTTGATACCATCCCCACTCTGGAATTATAGATAAACTCAGTAAACTGGGCATAAATCCCTATGTCACAAGATGGGTAGCCAACTGGCTCACTGACAGAACCCACACAGTACTCCAAGTCCGACTTCAGACCAGTGACGAGTGGAGTACCACAGGGTTTGGTCCTGGGTCCTCTCCTGTTCAGCATCTACTTCTCTGAAGTGCAGGCCAACACAAAATGTCTTTGGCTAACAAAGTTTGCAGATGACTGCAAGCTGGGAGCCATAATTGAATCACCTAATGATTTAGACATTCTACAAAAGGGCCTCACAGAGACATATGCTTGGGTGTCAAAGTCATGGCCTGAAGCTCAATGCCAAGAAGTGCGTCATCCCCTTTGGGGAAAACTCTGTACCCATGAATCACCACATAGGCGGTAGCTCACTAAACACTGAAACTGTGATAAGAGACCGCGGGACACAGGTGGACAGTAGTCTTTCCTTTCCTAAGCACATTGCCACAGTAGTCAGAAAATCCTTCTACACTGCACACCTCATCACAAAAGGGTACTCCTCTAGAAAAAAGGAGGTAATTGTTCCTCTCTACTCATCCCTCATCGGACCCATTATAGAGTACAATGCTCTGGTTAGCATGTATCTTACAAGACACTTACAACAATTGGAAAGGCCACAGAAATACCTCACTAAGAGGATTACTGGCCTCAAACAAATGCCATACGCAGACCATCTGAAAAAACTCCAGCTCTACTCCGTTGAATATCGCCTACTCAGAGGCGACCTCTGCATAACATACAAAGCTATGTCAAACCCAGAGCTGTTGAACATGCTACACTTAAAGAAATCCCAATCTCTCTGAACCACATGCTCCAGGGACCTAAACCTTGCCACCACAATAAACAGAACATGCTGGAGGGATAGATTCCTGTCCCAGAGACTTCCCATACTCTGGAACAAACTACCCATTCATGTCAAGCAAAGCTCCTCATTGGCCCTCTTTAAGAAAAACCTTGATGACTGGATAGGAAATAGAAAATTCACCCCGGGGATCACTTCTACAGCACTGTTTGACAGGGGCACAGGAAAATAATGTTTTTGGGTGGCTAAAGCCAGGGAACCTTTTTGGCTAGGCTTATATAGGCCCCAGGGCTGATAGCTTAGTACCTACCTATAAACTTATGCACAATATGCCCTTGCCCTGGCCAAGAGGCAACAGATAGCACACATGCCTCATACATACATACATACAGTAAAATTGAAGCCAGGCAACACTCACAACCTTTACTTACTCGCACGGAGTCAGTCTTGAATTAAAACAGTTGTAACTACAGGACTATCAAGGTAACTGTTGAACCTGGAACAGAAAAATAAATGGTTAAGACACAAATGAATGACAGATCTTTGTACACTGTTATTTGCAAATGTACTTAAGTAGAAGATGAGTGAGTTTTGCAGCAATTACATCAATATGTGACAGGACTGACTTATGTCAATAGATGTCTGCTCTTTTATCAGATAATAGGTGTCATGCATCAAAGATGCACACAATATAAAAACCTGTAAGAAATACAGTACAATTTTCAAAATAGCATCACCAACAGCTACATAGTAAGTACTCAGCTATGCATCCTATGCAACAGAAAAAAATACAGATGTATGCCTGAATCCAAAAGATAAAAACAAGGAGATGGCACGGTTATCATCATTTGCACAGGGTGGGGTTTGGGTGGGGGAGCATGAGGCCAAGGCTGACAGAAAAGCAGTGAGTGTGTGTGAGTAAGAAAAACAGACAGCAAGAAATGTAGCTAATTATCAAATGGCCAATGAGACACAATCAGCTGCAAGCCTCATGAATGAATGACTAATTTACCTGTTATGGCAATAAATAAAATAAATAATATTTATGTGTGTATGTCTGTATGGGCACTCCAGGTGAAATGTGTGTGTGAGTGTCTGCAAGAATACAGCCAAGCTCTGTGCTAGCTCTACATCCTAGGATGTCGGACAGGTGTCAGCTGTGCATAGTAGAAGTAGCAGTTCGTCATCACCCCTGACCGGGAGAACTGGCTCTGCCAGGAGTTGCACTGGCATGTCCATCCCCATAATCAGATATGGTGGCACTACCCAAACATGTCTGATGTCTGCTGGATGAGCTGTCCTCATGACTATGCCCAGAACCATGACCCTATGAACTACCACATTTGGGTATGGATACCTCAACCATTGGCAGAGCACTGGAAGTACTGCCACTATGGGAGTGGGATCGGGCATGGCCACATTGGCTGACAGCAAATGCTGCTGCTGACCTACATCCATGTGGATGCTGTTCCCCTCCCAGCAGACATTCTGTCACAGACACTGCCCATTCCATTGTGTCACTCATCCAATCCACTGAATTGGCCACATGGTGGAGGCAGTCACACACGTCAGGCTGTGTCACATGAACAACCCTAAACATGTCCTCGGAGGCCCTAGTGAAATGTACCTGTGCCTCCTTGATGACCCTAAACATATCTCAACTGGCACATAATGACACACCAAGATGAGGTGGACGGTGGACAGCAGACTTCCTCCGAGCACCTCAAACAACCCTTCCACGTAGCACTTTGCCCACACTTTGACTACCTCCAAAGTCAACCACCACTGAAGCCGCAGTAACCACACTACCCTGATCAAGTGTGTTACCATCCACTTGTCCAATATCTGAGGGCTAAGCGGAATGGGTATGCATAGACACACTGACTGTGGCTGACAGAAATCCAGGGGATGGCTGAATCTCAACCTCAGTGTCAGATTCAACCTCTTCCCACCCCCAACTGTGCCTCTGTTTGTGTACCATCATCATCACAGCCTACTGATACTCCGACATTAGGTACTAGGAGTCCTACACTTTCACTGTCAGGATCACCTATGATAATAAGCAACAAACACAGGAACAAATTTGCTACTACTTTAAATATTAACACATTTTGTATGATATCAAGGTAACACTGGTCCCACTATTGCAGATGGTACAGCAATACAGACACTCATTACATCCACCTTACACATACAGATAAATGTATATATCTGAAGTATGGTTATCAATAAGCAAAAAAAAATATTTGCTTACCATGAGCAGATGACTCCATACTTTATAGGGAGGATGGACCTGGAAGAAATGAAGAAGGGAAGGTCAGTAATTAACCATCACAATGGGAATAACAAAGGGGGACAGTGAATACACAACCGCCTATATGTCCTGTAAAAAACAGTTGTAACAGCACCTTGGCGTACAAGTCCACCCACAGTCCATGTGTAATGAACAACTGTGTCATATAAGTCTATTACCTTATCAATAGGTACAGGAAAAAAATTTACCCGGGAAGTATTACTCAAATTATATATTTTACTATGCAAACAAATCTAAAACTTGCCATATGTAAGCTTACCTTGAAGCTGTTCCTGGGATACAGCTGCCCTCCCAGACACATCAGCACCAACATTAATCACATGTTGGTGTGCAGTTTCCACTAAGCTGTCTGGATCTCTAATAGTGGATAGGAACTCTTCATTTGGTGTCAGTGGGAGCTCAGTAGCAGCCCCCCCCCAGCCAGCTGTTCTCGGGCAACTGCAGCCGCTCCCCTCAAGGTTGATGAAATTGTATCAGTTGCCCGATGACATACTTGATCATAATTCCCACTGCAACCCTCTACTGCATTGAGATTATTCACTAACTAGTTCCAAATCTACATTTTTGACAGCCATATTCCCACGTCCTCTCTCAAGCAGAAAGGCCCCATGTTGCTTGAACACCTGACTTATCACTTAATTTTCAAAGTTACTAAAAGGGGATTTAAGTGAATTTGTAAGCTTGGGTGCCATAATCATATGTGACATAAAACAGAGAAGGATACAACACATAAATATCACCTAACTAAAGTCTTGCTTACATACACATTTGTGAACATTAACCACTGGAAACACACTTTTTAGTTGTTCAAACTAAAGGTTATGTGGTTGTCCCAGCTCACCCTCACACACAAACCAAGGTTTGTCCATACCAAATAATACCACTTAGGTAATGTATTATGTTTCCCACTGAAATATCAGGATGCCTACACATTTTCAACAGAAAAGCACTGGAAATACTTCTGTTCTTACAACACACAAATGGTAGGTGGTTCCCCCACTCCAAAACAAAAAACACATGAAATACCACATAATTAAATGGGTAAATATGCTTTCCATGCAGTCATCAGAATGTGTACACCGCTACAACATAAAGATACATTTATTATTGCCAGCCACCTTTCACTGTGCTCACCACTCCCCTGAAGGCGGCCCTGGGCTATCTTAGAAGCATAACACCTGTGTCAGTGACACATACATTGCATTTCCCTCCAATAACATAGAAGTTTGTGAACTACTATTTTAACAATGATATTTGTGATAAAAGTTAATAACCTATCTATCTGAGAAATGTAAATGTCTGCCAAAAATGCCTGTGCCAACAATGAAGTATAAGAAGCACATACAGATAAAAGTTCCATTTTCTCCTGGATGTATAAATTGATTTGTAACTGTTACAAAATCTAGAATGTACTTGACTAATATAAGCATATGTTAGCAAAATTAGAATCCTTCCCTACAGATAAATCACCTTCAAAGGAATAGCAATCTTCTGTTTTGTCTAGATACATAAGTCTCCTCACCTTCAACTTCCCTAGCAACATGGTTACCTTTTTATAGTATAGATTCAAGCCTCTGAGCATGGTAAACATGCAAATGAGGTGTGAGCTCAGAATTGCTGAATACCAGACATTTGACTTCGTGTAGCAAATGTAAACATAGTGTAGGCTGTACAAAACTCTAAGTTACTAATGGCTTGTAAATGTGAAGGATTAGTGGGAGAGAGAAGGAAGACACAATAACAATTCAGACTACCTTCCCTGCGGTGGAAGTGTCACTGAGGATACACTGACAAAGTGTAGAAATAACATTAGTGAACTTTTAAATGGAACTAAACAGCACAAATTTATCATTTTTATTCAATAGCAGCCAAACTCTCCTGCTTGTGCTGATAAATATTTTTCACTATCATGTACTTTTTATCATACAATTAAAGGAGAATGATGCAAAATGCACTATAGACTGGATGTCTGAGATTACAGCAGAGCCAAGAGAAGAATGGATGCAAAACAATGAAAAGACAGAGCTGCATTTGTGGAAACATATTCATAAATGGAAGTATGATGATCACTCATTGCACTAAATACGTAAACCACACATGTACAACCAACTGAAAATGTACAAGTGTATGTTCTGTTAATACTGTAGTGAAAATCGAAATTGTATGCACATGATTTGCTTTGCTGCTACAATGTTGTATCTGTGGCAAAGAGAGATAACACACTCCCACTGTGTTTTTTAGTTTCATTAGTATGATAGTTCAAATCCAGAGCTGTGTAAAATTCTTTAACGTGTTAATTTTTTTAATATGCAATATTAATATTTGCATGGTGCGTGACTTAGCGCAAACATGATAAAATGTATAAATATTTACAATTTAATGGCAATTGCCTTAAGCAGTGCAAGTCTGTTTAGTGCCACTGCGTGACAGGCAGCAGCTTGAATGATAAGGGCAACATAAATTACTCTGGAACCAAATGAAACAGCAAAATAACTCCACAACACCCCAATGATTCACCACACAGCAGGAAGGCCAAAAACCAAGTGGATTGAAGACAAAAACTCAATTTTATTATAACAATTTCAGGTTAAGCGCTTTCTTCCCCCTAACATAAATTCCACCTGTGAATCAACTGTGTCAGCAGCAACATTTGCTGTCAGCCAATGTGGCCTTGTAAAGTTGTTGAGGCACAAGATAGGTAGACCATGGTTCAAGTTTCACATTATTTTTTAAATGATTAATGATCCTAAGCAGTTTTTACAAAAGCAATGTATTTTGGCCTTTGCCTGTCTCACTTGTGCTTTGCTCACCTGTATGCATATACAGTTTACTACTTTAGACAAAAAAGAAACATTGTTACTTTCAAAAAGGATACATGGTTACTTGTTTCACCTTCCTTCACATAAACACGCTACACATCTCTGTGCGGTCTTCAGCACTCTGGACTGTACTTATTGAAAAAAATAGACCTGTTGCATAGCTTTCCCGGTGGTACCAGGCATAAGTTCATGACCACAACACAGGTGAGTAAGGGTTCTAATTCAACACACTCTAATTTTTATTAATGCTGTTCCACTGTAATTTATATTAAAATTAGCAATATAAAAATAATTAATAATATATTTTATACATATTAATAATAATATATTTATATATATATATATATATATATATATATATATATATATATATATATATATATATATATATTAATAATATATTTTGGAAACATAGAGTATATTTTAGAGCATTTATTATAACTGTAATTGCCTTAATATTGCTACAATTTAAGTGCTCTAGGTTGCACTGCATCTGAATTGTTTGTGTGTTTTAACTGCTTTTCTGTATATATAAACTTCTCTGTATATGTAGACTAGCTACTTATTCTGCTGTATTACTGCCTCTTAAATTGTTTTTCAGTTGTGCACTTGCCTTGCTTCATTTAAAAAGTTTTAAATTGCTAATTTTGTAGAGTTTTACTTGCATTTACTGTTTAGGACTACACACTCAAGTGTGTTAGCCTTTTCTGTGTTTATTTACTGTATTATTGCATTATTTAGCCTGTTTTAACAAAAAAAAAAAAAATACTATCTTGTTTGCTCGTTTCCCACCTTTCCTAGCCAGCCCATATCCCAGGCTTTGCTTGTCTCAGGACTTTATTTTCTGTGTTCAGAGCTATCCAGACCTTGCTGTGGTAGAGGGAAGTCCTACTGCTTACCAGTGGGAGTGGTGAGCATTGTACTGCCAATCTTAACGCTAGAGGAGTGGTTTCCAACTCTGAAATTGTAATTTTATTAGCCTTTTTGGGCTGATTTCTATCCCTTTCAACTTTCTGGCTTAAAAATGTGTGTGTTTGCACACTTTTCGCATCATGCAGCACTGCGAGGCTACAGTTAAACTATTCCAGGTGCCAGAAAGTGTGCTCTTCAAATTTTCCCTTAGAACTAGCTGGTTTCTCAGTAGTAGCACTAAAATCTGAACCCCTGTGACTAGCACTTGCTCTAGAACCTGCTGGAAAGCACTAGGAAGCCTGAAACTGATACAAGCACTCAACTCTCCTTGTCAATAAGGAGAAATTAATCGTAGGCACTAAACAGCCTATAATTGCAAAGTACCTTGCAAAGGTAAGGGAAAACAGCTTTTAAACTTTACAAAGAAAAGCACCTACACAGGCATGTGCAAGGGTCAGCTTCCGGTGATTTCTCCTGTCCACCTGGTGAATCTGGGCATACTGGGGCAATGCGGCAACTGCCTCATGTACACAGACAATCCTCTCCTCCTACCATCCAACACTACAACCTGTGAGAGATGTACTTACATAGCCAAACTGGAAGCAAAGCTCTCTCCGGCCAAGATTATGCTAGACAGTCAAGAGGAGAAGGTTAACAACTGCACTACACCTCATGCAACTCATAACCCTTCAAAACCCACACCATCAACACCCACACATAGCAACACTAAACCCACATATGCAGAGGCCCTTAACATTAACCTGCCCAAGCAACAAGGACCTCTGAAGCTGAAACTCAAACAAACACCAGTCACAACCAAAGTGACACATAGCTCACAACACCAGTATGCCACCCAACAACAGCCCCTAAGGCAAGACAATGTACCTAACACTTTAATCATAGGTGAAGTCAGGCACACTGATGTCCCACTCACCAGGCTGAACAAGGTGAAAATTACAGTCAGCTGCCTGTCAGGTGCCAGGATCCACCACATAAAGCATGCACTCAAGTCACTCCACAAGTACAAATATGACTCTGTCATTGTCCATGCTGGAGTGAATGACTTGAGACGTACCTCCCTGGACTACATGAAAAGAGACATGGAAGAGCTCTTGGATCATATGGCCCAGGCAGGTATGACCCTAGCCCAGAGTAGCATCCTGCCTTTGCCCAGAATGATACCACAGTATAAGGACAAAATGATTGACTTCAACAATTGGCTAAGCTTCTGGTGTCATTCAAAGGGGATCCAGTATCTGTCTGCCTGGGAAGACATGATCGACAAACCATGATGCTTTGACAGAGATGGTCTGTACCTGTCACCCCTGGGATTCAGGTTACTGGCTAAAGCTCTTGCCATCCCTATAGTGCCTTTTTTAGGCAAGGTTCAAAGGATAAAACCACCAACGTAACAGATACAAGCATGCAAAATCTGAAGGTAATGCTACTCAATGCTAGAAGTCTAAACCTCAAAATGCACTCTCTCGAGGCACTCCTAAAAATGGAGAACATCGATATCTGTGCAGTAACTGAGACCTGGTTCAAGGCTCCAGAGGACACCCCTGCAATGCCAGGTTACAATTCTTACCACACTTTTCGGCCACAAAACCAAGACTGAAACACTAAAGGTGGAGGAGTGTCCATATTCACCAAAGATATCCACACCTCCAGGCTAGTTGCCCAACACAATGCATCTGAAATTCTCCAGGTGCAACTAACACTAGGTAAGACTGCAATCCAAATTGTAGCTTGCTACAGATGCCCCACCATGCCCCAAGATTCTCACTACACCTTTCTAAACATACTGGAAAATATTAAGATACAACCAAACACCCTAATACTGGGTGATTTCAACTACCCTGCCATTAACTGGGAAAACTACTCGAGTACCAACTCCTTTTCCCAACAGTTCTTGGAATTCATAAATTCCAATGCCCTGGATCAACTAATCCATTGTCCCACCAAGGGGCTCCAATATCCTAGACCTGGTCATTACCAACATGGAAGATAGATGCTCCACACCAGTGGTCATCCCCTCATTGGTCAGGTCCGACCATAAGCAAATCACCCTTGACATCCACATCCCACTCCCACCCCCCAGTAAGGAAACCTCCTTTAAAAACTTCTCCAAAGCCAACTTCATGCTACTGAAGTCAGAAGTGACAAACTTCATGACACCCATGCAGACGGGATCTGAAAGTTCGACTGCAGAATCCTACACTAAGGCACTGTACGAGCACATCCACTCATGCATGAATCATGCCATCCCAAATAGAACCAAGATGCTCTTCTCCAAGAAAAGGAAGCCGATCTGGTGGTCCCCTGCTATAAACAAACTATACAACAGAAGGAAGAAACTATTGCAGAAAAGAGGAAAATCACAGGATGCAAAAAACTCCCTCACCAGCCTCAGTAAGAAGCTGAGATCCCTCATAAAATCCTCTGCCAAAGATTCCAAAGACAACTACAAGGCATTCTATAGTTATGTCAAGAATCTAAATGGCAATGCTCAGATCTGCTCTGAGCTACAACAGAATGGCATTAAATATACTAATCCCAAGGATATTGCCAATATCTTGGTAGATCTATTTAGTGCCAACTTCACCCCCCTCTCACCCCCTAAAGGGCCCATCTCAATACCAAAAGATTGCCAAATTCCGGTAATCATGGCCACACAGGTAGAAACCACACTCTCCAAAGCTAAGAATACAGCATCCATGGGACCAGATGACATCCCAGACTGTGTACTACATGAACTACAAAATGAACTGGCACCTCACCTAAGTGTCATGTTTAATCATAGTCTCACCTCAGGCTTCATGCCCACTGAGTGGCGCACAGCTACAGTTATCCCACTCCACAAGTGGGGATCTGCCTTGGATCCCAGGAACTACTGTCCCATCAGTCTGACAAGCCTAATCTGCAAGGGCATGGAACGCATTATCATGGAACTTATAAACAAAGACATTGCTGACCTTAAAAAACTGGACCCCACCCAGTTTGGGTTTGTGAAGGGCCGATCTTGTCTCCTGAATCTGATTGACTTCTTCGAATCAGTCTCCAGAGCTGTGGACAAGGGTAAGGCAGTCTACACAGCCTATCTGCACCTCTCCAAGGCCTTCAACACCATCCCCTACTCTGGAATCATAGATAAACTTACCAAGCTGGGCATAAATCCCTACGTCACTCAATGGGTTGCCAACTGGCTTACTGACAGAACCCAGACTATAAAAGTAGCCGACTCCAAATCCAGCTCCAGACAAGTGACAAGTGGAGTACCTCAGGGTTCAGTCCTGGAACCGCTCTTGTTTGGCATCTACTTCTCTGAAGTACAGGCCAACACTAAGGGACTCTGGCCAACAAAGTTTGCAGATGACTGCAAAATGGGAGCCATTACTGAATCCCAAAATGATGTGGATATTCTACAAAAGGGCCTTACAGAAACAGATGCCTGATGCCAGAGCCATGGGCTCAAGCTTAATGCCAAGAAATGTATAGTTATCCCCTTTGGAAAAAAACATGTACCCATGAATTACCACATAGGTGGCAGTACACTAAATGTCGAAAGTGTGATGAGAGACTTAGGAACACAGGTGGACAGTGGTCTCACTTTCGATAACCACATCGCCACAACAGTCAAGAAATCCTTCTATGTAGCACACCTCATCACTAAGCGCTTTTCATCCAGAAAAAAGGAGGTCATTGTCCCACTGTACTCATCCCTCATTAGACCCATTATAGAGTATAATGCCCCATTTGGTATGTACCTCACAAGACATCTGCAACAGCTGGAAAGGCCACAGAAATACCTCATTAAAAGAATCACAGGCCTAAAGCAGATACCATATGCTGACCGTCTAAAAAAACTCCAGCTATACTCTGTGGCATATCATCTACTCAGAGGCGATCTCTGCTTAACATACAAGGCCATGTCAAACCCAGAGCTGTTGGACATGCTCAATCCCAATCCCTCAGTGCCACATGCTCCGGGGATCTAAACCTTGTCATCACAATGAAAAAAACATGCTGGAGGGATAGGTTCCTGATCCAGAGACTTCCCATACTCTGGAACAGACTGCCCATACATGTCAAGCAGAGTGCCTCCTTGGCCCTCTTCAAAAGGAACCTTGATGATTGGATGGGAGATAGGAAATTCACCCCGGGGATCATGCCAGTTGCCCTGCTAGACAGAGGTCCAGAGAAGTAAATATTGTGGGAAGAAATATCCAGGGAATTGTTATGACTAGGCTTGTATAGGCCCTAGGGCCAATAGCCTAGTATCAACCTATGAACCTATGAATTATACATAAAAATAACTATTCATAGCAGGTGGATTGAGCATGCACATGGCATAATGCATATTATATGTGTAACTGTGGTTATCAGTAGAACTGTGGTTCTGTAATTAAAAATGTATTGTCTGACCCGGGATGGACTTAATACTATACTGACAGCCATCTCCACAACACAGAAAACACAAGTATAACTGTAAAACAGAAAAATGTATTGTGAAATCTGACACAGAACTCAGAAATGTACTCTGAAAGTAAAACAAGTTTATGCATTTCCAGGACATTGTCACACATTACTCCAGCAACATACATGAGAATGCATAAACCAGGAACTTATCAGATCACACACATACATGGTTAACTGAAATGTAGAACCACTCACACTTTAATGTGTATATATTATTAATGACCATGTTTGGCAAACACTTTTTCTGTAAAAATGAGGAATGAACACAGGTGGAAATATATATATTCTCTATTTTACATAGGTCTGAATCCCACATTGCACAAATTGCATTTATCAGTGTGTAAGGCCCACAAAATATGTGTTAAGTCATAAAAATGATCCCCCAACCTCAGGTCTTAAAAGTCAAGTCATTTAACATATTACAGTTGACCATTGGACAAACTGTTGTCAGGTCTAGCAACACATACCACAAAGTAATGTCAAATGTTACATTATCTTTCCTTTTTCATAAACTGCCTTCTTGTCTGTTTGGAAATGTTGCTCTCCATCTAACATCATGCAAATGGGGTTGGCATGGTTGTGCGGGTTTGCACACTGACTATAAAACGTGATATCACAAATTGGTGGGAGACACTTTAAGTGTTGTTGGATGACTTGTCCACACAGGGCAGGAGCTAAGAAGGACGGTGTCCAATTACTTTTTGTCCTCTGCATTTGCACAGAGTTTGTCACCAGGCACCAGTGCTGAGTGAGAGTGAATAGCTTTTCATGTCCTATGGCAAAACTTGGTGAGGTTTTGCCATCTGCCGCACTAGTCCAGTTATCTTCACACAATGCTGCTTAAACTCACTGCACTACAGGAACACAAGGTTAAACCAGAGTAAAGGCAGTACTTTGAAACTTTTATCTGACAGTTCCTTAGACTGCTGAATGTAACAAAATGCAAACTCCTATCTGGAGTGTTGACAAAAATCACTTGACTAATTTGTTTGTCACAGTAGCTTCAGGGGTTTGATTCCAGATGCTTCTGTCATCATTTCATAGTGTGATGATGTATGTGTATTATATAATCACAGACATATTAACACTTTCAAAACTTTGGAGATATCTCTTGGAGATATCTTGATTACTGTACACAAATGAATACTTGAAGTGATATCAATGTGAAGTGATATCAAACCTCACTGTTATCACATATTTAGCTAACCTTGTTCTGCTTGTCATAAGCTTGTTGTTTTCCTGCTAAGCCTTCTGTAACCCTGTGTCACTTGCTTCATGCTACCCAGCATGTAACAGTAATAATGACAATGGGCAAAAAACATGAACATTAATGTTGCATTCAAACAACGATAGGTGTAGGTTCATCTTTCCTTGTATTTATCCCAGCCATCCAAATACTCTTTATGTGTTTATTAGGGTGATGGATGGTATCTCAGACTGACTTGACTATGCTGATCCATAATACTAACAAGTTACATTAATGGAATAGTTTATCATTGTTCTAATCTCACAACAGTCAAATTGAGTGTCTGTGTGTGTTCATTCAGCTATCACTCTGGTGACAATTTTAGTATGGCATGTGAGTCCACAGCTATGTCAGACACTCCTCTCAACATCATCTTCTCAGCATACAGTGATGCTATCATCCTCTATAAAGTGCACCATGACACTGTTAAAATCAGACATCTGTGGTGGTGCTAGTCTTACATTGTATGGAATCCAGCTTCTATGCCTACAGAGGTTTAATGTTCAAATCCGAGCTCACTCAACTGCTGTGTGTGTGTGGTTGATGGTATATTACAGTCATTGTATGATCTTTTGAATATCTTTTTATTTGACTTCCACTCAGGGAACCTTTAACATAGCCACATGAATGCAACATCCCATTTTCCCTATGTCCACATAACATCCTTTCTGCAGAAGACTGGAAGATGTCATCATGGCAAAAATGCATACACACATCATGAGGCAGAGTCCTTCCATGACCCCTGCAAGCCAGCTCCAGACCACTGGGTGTGTGATTGCTACTTCTGTCATGGGGTGGTGGACATATCTCATATGGACAGAGACAGTATGTAATACAATCAAACACATACACACATAAGCACATACCCTTACCATCTTCCATCACATAGATATAGCAATTTTTGTTTAAATGACAAAATAATGGCTAGGATTGTATGTGATGTTGGCTGTTAGCCTAGTAATGTTCTATGACCCTATGAACATTGCACGTGTCAATGTTGCTGTCATCCATGTGTGCTTTGTTGAGCTGTGGATGTACTGTAGCCCTACAACAGTGTATTTCAATCTGTGATTTGAGGTAATGTATTGATGGCCACAGCTGCCACTTAATTACATGTTCCTTCCATAACAGCTGTAGTAATATGCCTCCTGACAACTAGTGTCAAGGATGATGACATGTATGTTGTTGCCTAAGTAAAGCAATTGTTTTTGTAGTGGAGTATATCAACATTTAACACAGTTCTTATTCAACCATGACAGTGACACTTGCAGTATGGCACACTTGTGCATGTGTATACCTACAATCATGAAATGCTCTATGACATACATCAGTATAACATCATACTGATTACATGGGCACATACATCTTCTTTCATCCACATGTTGTAATGATGTTATATACACAAACATATAACAAGTCAATAACTATAAAAATAGAGCAACCAGTGTGAAAACCAACTAAAAAGTAAAGAAACACACACTGCCAGCAGTCGGAACACTCCGCTTCTCCACCTCTAGGAATTGCTGCTCTTAACTGCTCCACTGTCTTGAGGCACATTTTAACTGATTGTTTCTACTGTGGTCTGGCAAGCTGCCTAAAGGTTTCCAGGGATCATATAACAAGCTCAGGTTCAACTGCAACCTTGGGGAGTTCATTGTATGCACAATTGTGTTGCAATTCATAATGATTATTGAAGTGGTCCCCAGCATCATTGTGTGACTGTCAGAATTTGTGCCATTAATTGTTCTGCATGAACCACATCCACCTCATTTGTAATGTGACCGTATATGGTATCAGAGTCCTCACACACACTTTCCAATGCTAAACATATAGGAATATGATGTGCAATTGATGTAGTTAAAGGACATAGGTAGAGTTTTATGACTGTATTAACAGTTCCACTGTGTTGCATATGATGCATACCCAAGGTTGTATTTGGAGGTGTTGTCACAAACATTTTTAAATAAGTACAAAATGTTAAGGGAATACACAGCTGTGTGCATTGCTGGTTGTGGATGGCACCACCCATACTTAATCAGAGGAAATAAACAATCTTCTAGCTGACAGATTTGGATCAAACTTCACGCCCTTGTTCCCACTTGTCATCACTCAAAGTATACATGTAAACATTACTCAACTTAGTTTCTCAAGAGAGCAGCTCATCTGTGCCCTCTCTAAAGCTAAAAACGTGGCATCAATGGGCCCTGACAACATACCATTTTGTCTTTTCAATAACTTAAAACCTGACCTAGCAGACACAGTTGGGTCCCTCCTTAACCACAGCCTCCAGACAGGCTATGTTCTGGCAGAAGGGTGGACCATTACCTGACCCAGGGAATTATAGACCCATAAGCCTAACTCGCCTCATCAGTAAGGCAGTCAAAAGAATCATCATGGACCTTATCAAAAATGACACAAGTAATCTCCTAACTGTATACCCAACCCATTTTTGATTCATTAAGGCTACATAATGTTTATTAAATTGGGTTGACCTCTTTAAGAAAGTCGCCAAGGGCATGGATGAGGGAAAGACTCTGCATCCTGCCTAACTTGACCTGCCCAAGGTATTTGACACAAATCCACACTCGGGTATTACAGAGAAACTGTCACACCTGGGCATAAACACCTACATCACTAACAGGGTAGCCAAATGGATCACTGGCAGGACATGTATTGTCAAGGTGTGTGAATTCACCTCTAGCAAGAGGCCAGTGACCAGGTCCATACCACAGGGTTCTGTACTAGGCCCTTTCCTGTTCAGTATTTAATTCTCAGATGTCAAGACAAACTTAGACAGCCTTTTTCTGACCAGCTTTGTGAATGATTGCAAATTGTTGACAATCTCTGAATCCACAAATGCTACTGATATACTGCAGAAAGTACTAACACACAAAAATGATTGGCACCAGAGTCATGAAGACACACTAAATTACCAAAAAAGCATAATTATTCCCTTTTGGAAAGCAAATACCCAAGCTAATTACAATGTAGACAGCACACCCCTTTGAGTAGACCCAGTGGTATGTGATCAGGGTACTGAGATAGATAGCAATCAGAGCTTCGACAGCCATGTGTCCACAGTGGTGACAAATCCCTTCTATGTGGCACAACTCATAAATATGTGCAGGCTTTCCAAATCAAAGGACATTATAATTCTATTTTATTCAGCCCTTATCTCACCAATAATTGAGTACAATGCAAACTTTTGCATGTACCTCACCACACATCTGCAACAGCTGGAGAAACCCCAGAGTTTTCACACAATGAAGATACATGGTGTAAAAAACAAGTTGTATGTGGAAAGATTAAAAGCCCTCTCACTGTATTATATCTTCTACAGACTACTAAGGTTTATAGGTTTATAGGTTAGTACTAGGCTAACTGCCCTTGCAAGCTATTGGAAGCCTAGCCAATTATCCCTTGTGAGACTCAAACCCTGCACCTTATGTTTGTAAGGCAAACACCTTAACCATTAGACCATCCTCCCAACCCAAAAACTTTGTCAGTATCGAACCCAGGACCTTGGACTCACCAGTCTGCATGAAGTACCACTACACCACAAATCTGTGTGTGACCAAAAGGGCAGTCTTCAGTTTGATGGAAATGTTACACACTGTTAATGCAAACTGCACGTGTCACTTGTTCTAAGGATGTTAACCTAACCTTTGACATAGTAAATCATGTTGGGGAGATAGATACATCTCTCAGACACTACCCTTTCTCTGGAACAAATTTCCCATTAATGTAAAGCAAAGGTCTGCCTGACCCTCTTCAAGTGCAAACTAGATCAAGGGGTGGTTAATCATTCTTGTGCTCCTGTTGTTGCTCCCATGTCCCTCGTGGATTGAGGAAGTTAGTATTAGATTACCGGGTCTACTTTACACGCTCGAAAGCTGAAAAACCTGAATCATAACAGCACGACATGTAAAGAAAGAACCGCGAATATGTTGAACGAACGAAACCGCAAAAGTGGAAATATCGAATTCGCATAGTTGGCCCATCTGTGGTATAGCTCTGTAAGGTAAGTGTGCGATAGTTACGGATCTTAGGGTTAGGGAGGGGCTAAGGTAAGTGCATAGGTAGGTAGTGTATGTAAGGTTTTCTGTAGGTAATGTATGTAAGGTTTAGTGTAGGGTTTTGTTAAGTGTATGTGTGTGGAATAGTTAGTTTGTTTGGGTATAGCTCTGTAGGGGAAGTGTGCGGTAGTTATGGACCTTAGGGTTAGGGAGGAGTAAAGGATAGTGCATAGATAGTTGTGTAAGTGAGGTTTAGTGTAGGGTTAGCAGTAGGGTTTTGGTGCTTTAATTTAGGGTTAGAAGTAGGGTTTTGTTTAGTGTATGTATGTTTTTTTTATTGTGTTTGGGTAGGTAGTGTGTTGCGGGTGGTGGGTTGGCCGACTATGACGGTTCGAGGTTTTAAATTCCATGCTTTAGTACGTTTGACATATTTGCAGTTCGCTCTTTATGTGTCGTGCTATTCAGATTTGGGTTTTTCGCGTTTCGAGCGCATAAAGTTGACCCAGATAACCTAGCATAGCCTCATGCCTGTGTGAATGTTGTTCACATAGCTATTTAAAATTGTGAAACGCATGTTAAATATGGCTAGACTTTTATGGTATCTTGGGACCTTAGTCCAGTACTCTCCTATGAATCTATAAATGAATCTATGGAATTATGGAATCATGGCTAACTAATGCACAACTGCTGCTTCTTCTTTTTCTTCTTTCAGCTTTTCCCGGTTAGGGGTCGGCACAGCAGATCACCTGTCCGCTCATGATTGGCAGTGGAGTTTTACAGTTTTGAGTTGCCAGCCCGGCACCCAACCTTCCACAGAAGGCACACACATACACACGCACTTACACCTAGGGCCAATTTAGAGTGTCCAATCCACCTGCAGCATGTCTTTGGGATATGGGAGGAAACCCACGCGACCACAGGGAGGACATGCAGACTCCGCACAGAAGACACCCCAGCCGAGGATCGGAGAACCTCTTGCTGTGAGGCGACAATGCTAACCATTGCACCACTGTGGCCTTAAATGTCAAAAAACAAAGCTTCTATTATTCTATTCAAAACCACCAGATACAGATTTCAAAATGTTTTCTAAAGATGGAACAGAAATAGAAATAGTAAAATCTGTACCAGGCATTACAAGAGATGACAAACTCACCTTTGAATCACACATTCTTAATGCAATAAAGAAAATACACTTTAAATTAGGCAAACTTTATCGCAATAAACTATACCTGGACAAACACATCAAAAACAAAACTGGCAAGTACCTTACAAAGGCTACTCCAGTGTGGTTCTCTTCAAGGCCCTGACCCACCACTCACAAACAAAAGACACTTTCTCAAGGCCCCGAGCCAGTGGAAACCACAACCAAGCAGGTGGGTATGGATCAGGTAATCCTCTACAAACACCTCCAGGACTCTATGGAAAAGAGCATCCTAATAATGCTGGATACTAAAAAACAAAAAAACAATTAACCAAGAGGAGTGGACCCCCGAATAAACAAAACTTTACAAGAAGAAAAAACACTTGATGGAGAGAAAAAATAAAAAAGTAAAGAAATAAAAATCCATGTAAGGAAAAAAAAGAAAATCATAATCAAAAAACAAGCACTCTCAATGTAATCCACTGCCAAGCACTCTTTTCAAACCTGGGGGAAAACCCCAGAGATGCTCAGAATTAATCACAAATGATCCCAAAATCCCCAAACCCAAACAGCTTCCCAAGATCAGGGAAAGTCCACTTACATACAAAAAAACCCTCACCCCTAGCAAAATCCACAAAGACCACCAGAGTCCCTCCATCTGCAGCAGGCCAGGTGAGTCTCTCTTCCCCTCTCCCCAAACTCCCTCTAAAGCTCCAAAAACACAGTATCAATGGGGACCAGATGGTGTGCCCTCTCTACCAGATGGGGTCAGTATCAATGGGAACAATGTGAACTAAAGGACTAGCCACTTAATCGTTTAGTCTTCACAGGGCCAGCTGGAAGAAGTGTTGTCAGGATGTGTGTGCCTCTCGGTCCCCTGTCCGACAGTGGTGCCCCTGGCCCGTACGTAATCTGGTAAGCTTCATAACCAAAGCATAATGGAAAAGCCAAGGAAAGAAATGGGTGGTGGGACTATAAGGAAAGCAGATTGCAGGACTTGACTTGGTTCAGACCATTTGACCCTGTTTAGTTTGGTCATGCCTTTTGAACTGTGATTTTGATTGAAACAACAGGCCATTGAAACAGTGCCAAAGGCCATTGATGAGGGACCTTGTCCCACTTTGCAACCTTTTTCTAGCCAATACCCGGTATTATAGAGAAACCCACCAAACTTACAAAAAAAACCAAAAAACAAGCTCACGATGGGTGCATAGCCCTACAACTTAAGGACAGAACAAACCCTCAGCGAGTAAAAGGCATCCAAGCAGTGCTCGGTCATGCTTGTTGTGTCCATCATGCTCAGGTCCTTGGCCCCGGCATCTTGTCTAGGACTACAAGGCTGACTGAAGTTAGGAGGACTATAGGCTGAAAGCAAACTTTGCAGATGGAGCCATAGTGGCCATATCACAGAGGACCGGTCCTCTCTCCTTCAGAGGGGGTGATAGCTGGTGCCAGTGCCAGTGCCATGGCCTGAAGTTAAATGCGTAAAAATGTATAACCCGCCTCCTAAAACAAAAAACACCCAGCTACGCCATAGGTGACCGTCCACTAAGAAAGACAGAAGAGGTTATCAGGGGGAGGGGACCCAGTTTGAGTCTTTCTTTTGACACTACATTGTGCAAGTTAGAAAAAGAAAAAACTTCTACATTGCCCACCTGATCATGAAGGATTCACATCCAGATCAAGTGAGGTCATCCCCTATTACTACTCTTCCTATCAGGACCAATGATCAGTACCCCACCATTAGGGATGTATCTATCGACACCTGCAGCAATTGGAGAGACCCAAAAGTTCCTCTCCACAAAAAGGAGGGGGACCAAAATCTGTCATATGCTGCCAGACTGAAGAAACTCCAGCTCACTGATCACTAGAGCAGCAAGCGACTTAAACCTTAGCATGGATATAAATAGGACATGTCATCCCATCCCTTGTTTATGGTAGTGCCATCTTTACTAACCTTCACTCATCCTTCAGCAATAAACTTCAATCTTGCTGTTATGAAATAGCTAAATTCACCTCAGGAAATCCTAACCGCCCACACCGCTATCAAGCAATCCTGGAATTGAACTGGCTTGAATTCCCCAACTATCTCTGTTATACCCAATTAATGCTAGCCCATAAAGTAATTTATAAACCAAATACCTGCCCAGCACTCTCCGCAATACTGCAAACTTACTTTCCTACACGTACACTTAGATCCTCCAACAAATTGCTATTAAGTGTAACCAAACCCAATAAAAGAGCTGGACAATGTTTGTTCTCCCATAGCATTGCTAAACAGAGGAACTCCTTACCCTCCCATATTACCCATACTGACTGTATAAAGACATTTCAATCAGCATTAAAAACATATTTCCTAAATAACCTCTCATGCAACTACAAAACAATCAAGCCACCATAAAACCTTCCCTAATAAATACTAATCTACATCCACAGTTCATATGACTACTACCATGACTGCAATGCAACTAAAGTACCACTATTTTGTTCTGCAAGAACCACCATGTTTTATGCAATGCCAAGATTTAATAATGAACTCATGTACTGTATTACCACTTTTGTCTAAGTTTATGTCTTGTAAATATTGTAATTTACATTTAGAAATTTTGTTAAGTATTTATATATTTTTTCTGTATTAATTCTGGAACTTTTTTCCCTGGGCCTCCACTGAAAATGGTTTCCTGACCCAGTGGACTTTCCCGGTCAACAAATATCAATAAATAAATAATAAATATAAACCTATGAAGTCCAAGTGTATATTAGATATAGCTATTGTGTGACTGTACAATGTGATGGGTTTACCGGTACATCACATCAGTATTGGCACTTAATAGTTTGCATGAACTCATATGGATGCATGTCAAGATTTCGTGGTAGTATAAAATTTTCATGTTGGGGGGACAGTGATCGTATGGCACATGTACTGAGGTTTGACATGTGCTGATAGAAAATGTGCTCCATGTATTGTGTTCCATGTACTGTTTGGTATGTGAATGATCAGTGACAGCTTCCTTGCTGATTGATACCAGACTTTGCACTGCTGTAATTTCTGTGCACATTGGCATAATTGATGCATTGTCATCAGTCTCACATACTGCTGTACTGTTCATTATAATGGATAACTTCTTTATTCACACATCAATTGCAGATGCTGCAGACAATATCCATTGCTATTACATGTGACAGATGCATGCAATACACAGCTGTGTATAGGGAATCATCACATAATAGTGTGTTGTTTGTAAATGTCATTATCCATATGGCTGATACCTATGACAGCCAGGGATGCTTTAGTCAAGTGTATCACATCTGGCACAGTGAGCTCCTGCACATCTTAACAGCCATGCAGAACTTTTCTTTGGAATGCATTACCATTAGGATTTGACAGTGTAGATTTCCCTTCAAGGTGTTCTACAAGATGCATGTGTGATATGCCTTTCTGTGATGCACCCAGTAAATACACAGTTCATTTACAACACTGATGGCATGGGTTAGATTTTTGCAGGAGTGAATTGTGGCTTGTGTGTCATGCATACCTTTCAATTGGCCAGCATTTCCCCTAATTTAAACTCCAGGTTTAACACAGTCCTTCTTAAGCCCTCCAAAAAGTGGTAATTTTTGAGGAAGGTGTGCTGAATTCCCTATAGAATACTGACAATCATTACAGTTGTACACATGTATTCCTGCAGAACATGCATAATAGCTTACAATCACATATTCTGTCAGTCACAAATTAATGGTGATATTATTTTAAAATTATCCATGATTGTGCCTGCTTCTATGTAATGTTGTCTATGGGTTTGTTGCTATGTGTCCATGATTGGTTGAAAAGTATGCTGACATTTCAGTCATATTCAAGCAAGCCATTTTGCAGATCCTCACAATATGTACATACCCTGTATTGTGAATACTGTCCTTGCAAAATGTCCTCTCCAATGTTCATGTCAGTGATATTTATATCACAACCATTCATCTCCATAAACATGTAACCTTGTGTGACAGTCACATATATACTATACTGTGTCATGAAATAAATTGCTTGCACCGGAAGTGTAAACAGCAGTGCTATGTACATATGTGCTTAATTTTATGCTACTGACTTATCTTTGGAGTGTACGTACATTGACATGCCCTTATCTTGTATACATTGCTATATTTCACATGTCCTCTTCCTCCATCCTCATTACTACCATTCACTACCATTCATGTCTGTGGTCATTTTAATATGCACTCTTTCCCAGAATAGTGTATTTCTCATGCATTCTATTTACCCTTGCTGATCACCACAGCATCCTTTATTATAGTATGCCCAAACAACAAGTGGTAGTGTACATTGCACTGAGTACACTTTTCTATAATGTGTTACTACTGCAGTCATTACATTAATTTTAGCCCTGGTATTCACTGTGGCTGTCCCTGCAATCTCACATAACAAGTTTGCCCGTACATACACTTTTCTGTATGTTCTAAATGCATTCATGCTGCTCTGCACAGTTTCCTGGCTAGCAACACTGTTGCGGGCCACAAAATATAGCTTATATCCACGTTAGCATGATCCGCATCCTGCATATGAGATTAGTGCTGCTTCTCATTGCGCAAAGACGTAAACTTTGTAGGCATCACATGAAGCCTACAAGGAATTTATTGAATCCCCTGGTTTCAGTTTTCTGATGCAGTTAAAGATTGCTTCACTGTTTATTTCAGCTTTTGACATCAGATGAATTTGTAGTTAGAACTAGAAAATCTGATAACATCAGCTAGTACTGTACTGGCTATTTTTGAAACCTGAATAGTATGTGTTTGTGTTGGTTGTATACTTTATTAATCGTGGGATTACTTCAAGGTTTTTGTTTTATTTACCTCTACATTTTTGTCTTAGTGGCATGTGTTAATGAATGCAAAGACTTCAGTGACAGTCCAAAGCAGATTTGTGTCTGTACTCATTAGTATATCATTTATCGCATCTTTGTTTTAATTCATAAAGTGTAGCAGGGATGATTAATTTATGACTGAGTTGATTTCACTCAATTTAAAGATGATGATATCATGACCCATGTTAATTTCAAGGGGTATAAATAACCTGTGATGAGGTGTCAGTATAACATCCAAGATACTGATAGCTAGCTGGACTACGTACTTTTTTGTTTCAAATCATTTGATTGCCATATCTAATTAATTATCTGGAGTATTTACTTTTATGCTGAGTAGGTTTCTCAGTCACTGTTTGGGAAATTAAACTAGCTCCTCATTACTGTAGTATTCTTTCAGTGAGTCGAGTCATAAAACTTCTCATGGTCTGTTCTTCTTTTCCTTTGGCTCAGCCTTCTGTTATAAAACATGCATTTCAAGCTTTCTGATACTTTTCCCTCCAATGAAATGAAGAATGTTCTAGAATGTATTGCTAAAATGAAAGTGAGAGTGATTTTAATCAAAAATTGTTGTAAAGTGAGCTTACCTTCAGGTACTTGTATGCTAATTGCTTGTATTGTGCATACTCAACCCTGTTTGCTTGATATGTCAATAACTTGTGTTTGTTTCCTCATTTCTTTTTATGGTGATGTGTGTATGCATGCATGTGTGTGTGTGTGCTTGTGCGTGTGTGCGCGTGTGTGTATGCGTGCGTGTGTGTGCATCATGTATGTGTGTGTGTGTGTGTGTGTGTGTGTGTGTGTGTGTGTGTGTGTGTGTGTGTGTGTGTGTGTGTGTGTGTGCACGTGCATGCTTGTATGGTCTTGTGTTTTAAAGTAGTGCTTAAATATATACTGTGATACAGTAGCATCTCAGGGAAAGACATTACTTGTTCTGTTGAACTGATTGTGCTTTCCAAGTTTGAATGACCTTGGAGAGAGAATAATAAAGTAATGGGGAGTGCTGGGACAAAACACCCCCTCCAGATTTGAGGTAAAGGGTTCCTTGCCCCCTGTAAAAAGTGCTTTTGATTTTATTTTAATAATTGAACAAAATTACATTTAGCTCCAGTGCATGTATTTAAGTTTTATGTTTATATGTGCAACTTGTTTAATTTATTATTGTTTTGAATTGTTAACTGTGGACCCTGGCAAGACAGTACTGGTAGCAAACTGAAGTACTTGATGTTAACAAAGTTACATAAGTTAAGCCATTTTTAAGAAAATGAACTCACAAGTGTGTAAATTATGTGTGTATAAATGTGGTAGTTTATAATAGGTGGCTTTATCTCTGATGAATTTATTCTGCACTCACTAATCCCAGATCCACTCAAACTGACATTCTCCAAGGCTCTGAAGTAAGAATCCTTTTCACCATTTGACAACAATCTCCTTTCGCACCATTACTATTTTCACCTTACACTTTATGCATACGACTATTTTGAAATCACGTCTGCTGTCTCTCTCCCTCTATACTGTCCTTTCTTCAAAGGAAACAGTACTTAAAAAGGTATATATACTCAAAACACACACTATGAACTCTGCAATTCTTTAGAAACTGCATTTTCTAAGGCATGCTTTCATGCTTTCTGATTATAAAGGTATCAGGATTTCAATACATTATTTAAGTATGTTGGCCTTTGGGCAGCTTGGAACTGCCTGTAATGTCATCATAAAGCTTACAACAGCTTACAACTGAAAAAACAAACTTTTGTGCCTTGACTATATTTTACTCTCTTAAAAAAAATCTTTGTTACCCATGTAAGCCCATTGGTCACACTGCCCTTTTTCAGGTGCAACCTGGGAATAATGTCTGTTAGGTGGTGACTTGCTGACAATCACATAATAAGCAGATGGAGTATGTAGGAATCAAACCCAAGACTGCTGCAGGACCTAGTTCTGAATCCTCTGTGCCATACTGCCACACTCATCTACCTCTGTCTTCAGTTCCTGTTGCCCTCAGACTACCCTGACTGAAATCCCCTTTTCTTAGGAGAGAACATCAATGCATTTCCTTTTCTGAAAGCAGCTATCTTTTTCCCTCTTGGATAGATCACCCTTAAATTATCCAGTTTTGTTCACAAACTCCTTTATTCCAATCACCTTTCTGCCTACTTCTTAAAGCTTCTTTTCCCTTGTGATTTTAGAAGTCAGGGTGCAAGGCCTGTAACACTTTTACATTCTCCCTTCTCCTTCTCTTTTTGTCCTCTTACAACACGTTCATTAATAAGGCCCCTTCACACTGGAATTTTATTCCAGATCACATTAGACGACTAACAGGTATGAAATCATCGGTGTTTCTTCATTATCATCAGCTGCTTACTTCTTCATAGCATTTCTGTTTTCATTATCTAGATTGTTTTAAGCCTGTTTCTGCTTTTCATAATCTCTTACTGATAATTAAAGTAATCCCCCTTATGTTTCTGACTTCTTTTAGTTTCTCCCGCTTTTCATCTCTTTGTAGCTCCTCCTGTGCTTCTTAGGTCACAGGTTCTACAGTCTGAACCAAATTCTCTTTTCTCCTACATGTATTATGTGCTTCACTGTCCAGGTTCCTCTCTTTCTGTATATTATATTTATGTATTTACCTAACTGATGTCTCCACTTTCACTGCTCTTGGTATCACAAACGTTTCCATTACACTCTGACTAACTTTTCCTACTTTCTGTTGTCCTCCCTGCCTGGGTTTCAAGATGTCTACTCCATGTCACCTGATTTTCCTTCTGTTTGTCTTCCATATATGCATATTAGAAAACACTACTGGAGATACTTCCCTGTAATCAGAAGATGCTGAAAGGTGGGGGGTGGAGGTCCACGGGGGCATTTAATGACATGAAAAGGGCATTTTTACTTTTTTCTTCTACTGTTAACTGTGCTAATAGATGCACATACATGGTATGTGTTGAATAGCTGCATATACAGCCACCTGTAGTTGCATTAACAATAACTCCACATAAATTTCATATTAAAATAATGCATGAAACTACAATCTCATCACCCCACTCTAACTGTGAATGGGGTATATACTTTCACTTGAATGCATCGCCTTTGAGTATTCCAGTCAGAAAGGCAACTTGTGTGCTAAAAATCTGAATGAGCAAATGAAAGAAGGACAGAAGTTTTAACAGGCAACGTTAAACTTTGGCTACTGTGTGGTATTTGGGCATTGCAACACTTATACTATATAGTGGTGAATAACATCTGTAACTGCTATGTGGTATAGACTCTGTGGTTTCAGTCTGCTTCTGGCTGTAGTCCATACAGCCTACTGTAAACTTTATATTGTGAAAGTGGATATAGTGAAGATAGGTTAACCATTTCCAAATCCCGAATAAAAAGTATACAGTGTACTGTCAGCACTATAGTCCAAAATAGACTAAAACCAGAGTCCATGCTTCTGCTACCTCTGTATCCTAGCATGTTGGAGACAATAAATGCTGGTTCCTGAGTCTTATTAAAAGAACACACACACATACATACAGTTACAGACTTTGCTACTTAAATCTACATTATAAGTTTTCAGTCCAAGTACTTCAACTGAAGAAAATAATATTGAAATAAAATGACAATTTGCATGTAAATATTTTGGGTTGTAGAAAAGTACAATTGTGTAGGTAAACTTACTATAACAGTAAATGTTCAAATGATCCCCGCTGCAGTAGCCTAAGCAATATGTGTTATATCCTACAAAAGTTTGGGGCACCTTCCACACACCCAAACCGTTAGCTTGACTTGAGCTGACTAAAAAGACCTTCAGAGTTTTCATGCCAACCGAGAAAGGGAGGCTGAGCCCTGAGAAGACGTTGCTAGGAATAACAAAAAAAAAAACAAAATGCCCACACACTGACATAAAAAATACATACTAAAAAAACAGGAGGGATGGAGGAAGGGAGTGCCTACTGCAGTAGTGATCATTCGACCATCTACTCAAGTCTTTCAGCTTTTCCCAGTTAGGGGTCACCACAGCAGAACTCTGGACCGCTCATGATTGGCAGTGGATTTTATGGTGCCGAGTTGCCAGTCCGACGCCCAACCTTCAACTAAGGCATGCCCATTCACACTCGTACCTATGTGCATGTCTTTAACGTCCCTCGACTGTGGGGAGGACATGCAGACTCCACACAGAAGGCACTCCAGCCAAGAATCGAACCAGAGAACCTCTTGTGAGGCGACAACGCTAACCGCTGCACCACCGTGGCTTTCATTCGATCATCTACTGCTAATGGTAAATTTATTAACACATCTGTACTATGTTCTTCACATTGATCATTACTGCAGTAGCCTAAGCTTTATGGGTAGATTACCATAGTTTAAAATGACTGGGAGGTAATACTGCAGTGGTGGTGCTGCAGTAGCGTTGTCGCCTCACAGCAAGACGTTGTGCTGTTCGATTCTCAGCTAGAGCGTCTTCTGTGTGGAGACATGCGTGAATGGGAGTACCTTCATTGAAGGTTGTGTGTCAGGGCTGGCAAACTCGGCACGTAAAAAATCTACTGCCAATCATGAGCGGACCGGAGTTCCGCTGTGGCGACCCCTAACCGGGAAAAGCCAAAAAACACAAAATGACTGGGAAGTGGAAAGTTAGGGGTTCAGGAGCCTCTGGAAAATGGTCCTAGTAAAGTCTGCCCTAGACCTGCAGAATGAATCTAGTTTATAGTGCTTAGCAAAGGTATGCACAGGGGACCAAGTTGCTGCTTAAAGAGCAACAACTATAGTCCAACCATTTACAAAAAGCCATAGATTAAGCCAAGGCACTGGTAGACTATGACTTGACCATGCCTGGGATAGTTTTGCTGCAGTGAGAATAACAAAAGGTAATAGCCTGAGATATCCATTTGGAAATAGTCTGCTTTGACACAGGTTGTCCCTTCTCCTTATTTTCACAAGAAATGAACAACTGATCGGAAGTTCTGAAAGATTTTATAAGGTCAAGATAGTATCTGAACTGTCTGTGAACATCCAAGGTATGAAGTATTCTTTCTCCCTCATTTTGTGGTTCAGGGAAGACCATAGGGAGATGAATATTTTAGCTTTAAGTAAATCTGGATACTACTTAAAGCACAGAAGAAAGATTAATTCTCTGGGAAACCCTGTCCTGTGGAAAATGAAATAAGGTTGATCCACCATAAGAGCTTATAACTTGGATACTCCTTTTGCAGAGGTCAGAGCAAGCAGTAAAACCTTTTCTATATTAAGAGCCTCAAGTCAGCCAGATGAACCGATTCAAATGAAGCAAGCGTTAGCTTCTCTAACACAAAATTAATGTCCCAAGGAGACGCCACTGGTTTTCTTGGGTCTGTTATGCATAACCCCTTTCAAAAACATTTTGACATGGAAAAGCCTTAAACGATTGAGATTCATGGGCAGGCATGCTGAAATGGCAAACAAATGAACCTTGTTAGAGCAGTAAGACGGGTAATAGGAAAGCAACTCACACAAATATTGTAAAACAAGAGAAACACTACTCCGAATGGGTTCTGGTTATGTTTTTTGCACCAACTAGAAAACATTTTCCATCCGTTAATATATGCTTTTCTAGCAGAAGGCTTTCCTGCCCCATTAGTACCTCCTGCACATCCTCAATAAACAGGAACTAAAAGGTATTAAGGCCCTATCATCCAGGCAGTCAATTAAAGTTGTTTGGGGTTGGGATGTGTAAATTTCCTCTTTTTTTAAACAAGAAATATCTTTATTAAATTATCACTTGTGACATAGGCGATCATACATTTATATAAATGAAAACAAACCATACTGACATATTTATTTATTTTATTTTACATTTGTTGACCGGGATAGTCTAATTGGATTTATGTCCATTTTCAGTAGAGTCCTGGGGAGATAAGCTCCAAGAGATTACTAGACTACTAACATACAGGTACTAGTTGTTATACAGTTAAATACTACAAATTTTAAACAGTTCAGGAATCTTCACAGTTTATACAAAAAACATGTTACAACCATTAGATAAGATATTTTAGACTTTATGTACAAGACTTCATTAGTAACTAGAAAGTAATTGTTAAACAAATACATACTTCGAGTTTCAACAGTTCAGCAATGCTCACAGTTTAAACAATACTTGTTGCCTGCCTTAGGTAGGATGCATTAGAATTATATGCAGAAGAATTTAACTAGGTATTTTAAATTATCTCTATTAGGATAAGATATGTTTTTGCCAAGGATAGGCTTTGATCAAAAAAGACACAGATAGAGAAGGAATTAGGTCTTAAGAG
The DNA here is from genome assembly GCF_019279795.1 of Protopterus annectens. NCBI lineage: Eukaryota > Metazoa > Chordata > Ceratodontiformes > Protopteridae > Protopterus > Protopterus annectens. The sequence continues at coordinate 1,702,838,161 of NC_056737.1, read as the reverse complement.
AGGGTATTTGGGATATAGTATGATATTAGTCTGGATTTGTACAGGGGCATAACCAATGCGCTTTAAGATAGAGTTTCAGATTGTGTTTAAAAAGTGTAAATGAAGACAGTGATGTAAGTTCATGGGGGAGTTGGTTCTAATACTTTCCAACTGCGTTTGAGAACAGAGCATCTCCTGCCATGTTATTAGATTTACATGTTGATACAAGTAGTTTATTAGATGAGTGTAAAGTTGAAAAGTTCTTATATTGGGTAATGAGACTAGCAAGTATTGGGTATTGGTAGGTTGGAAAAGGGTTTTGTGCGCAATGGTGAGTTGTTTAAAGTGAATCTGATTCAGAAGCTCTAACCAGCCTAATTGTTTCAGATTATGGTAGTGATGGGTCCTAAAGGAGGAAGCAGTAGCAAATCTGGTAATGCTGTTGTAAGCGTTGGCTAGCTTGTTAAGGTTATTTTTTGACAAGTTAGTATATATGGAAGAAGCATAGAGAAGTGTGGAGATAAGGTGGGAATAGGCAATAGTGGTTCTGGCTAGTGGGGAGAGAAAGGGTTTTATCCTATAGAGGGAGCCTAGTTTCCTGTTGACAGTTTTTATGGTATTGTTGATATGGGTTTCAAAGTTCAGGTTGTTATCAATGGTTACCCCTAGAAGTTTAGTTGTTGGATTGGGAGATATGAGTGTACTATTACTGGATAAGACTGAAAAGTTCATTGGGAGTGATTTACGGTTAGGAGTGAAGAGGAGGAGTTTGTTTTTTTTGGGGGTTCAACAGGAGGCATATGTTCAGTTGCAAACAATATACATCACTTATCATCTGTCCAGTCATTGTCAGTCAAACATTACATAGTTCGTTCAGTGCGTGCCTTCCTCTAAACCTCATTCTTCTCCAAAATAGTATTCTTCACATATTATTCCCGCAATACCCATTTTTTCTATGTAATTGGCTCCTATTCTTTTTTAAAGATCCCACTTCTAGTACAGTTGGTTTAGACTTTGATTTCCATTTTCTAGTAATTGCTTTTTTGGCAGCCACCAGACTTAAACTCAGCAAGGCCTTACTATGTCTAGGCAATTCTGATTCTGTATAACAGCTCAAAAAATAATGTTCTTAGTTACACCAATTTGCTCACCCAGTATTTAGGATAGAGTAGTCTGCAGGGAATTTTTAAATTCTACCAAGTCATTATATTCCCAAAAATATGTTCCCATTTACCTCTTTCATCCCTGTTCTTGTGAACAAACTTTGAGGAAACATATCATAACTGCTCCTGGCCAATGCCCAAAGAAGGGAGAACCACTGCTGCCTGGGCGAGGAGGGAGTCACCACAGTGATATTGAGAGATTCCTTCTGCGTCGACAGAATTACCTTGAATATCTGTGGGAAGGGTGGAAAAATATACAGGAATATTCCTGTCCAAGGAAAGGAAAATATATCTGTCTTTGAGGCCTTCTTGCGTGAAGTCCTGCAGCAGAAATTTTCTAGCTGATTGTTCATCAAGAAGGGAAAAAAGGCTCACTTGGGAAACTCCCCACAGATGGATCAGATCTTGGAAGATCCCCTGATCTAGTTTCTATTGATGAGGATCTGCCTTTTCTGCCCAGCTAGTATGCCACACAATATTTTTCTGATAGAATGTAGGAGGTAAAGTGAGATTCTGCTGTAAAGCTACATCCCATGATAACATGGCTAGTCTACATAGGGGGTAAGACCTAGTTCTCCCTTGCTTGTTTATTTAGCATGTCACTGTGGTATTATCTGTAGCAACTTGAAGTGCTCCTGGGAACCAATTTTCTGGCACTGCTTTCTGTTCTCATCTGTCCTGAGCCTGGTTTTCCCCCCTCCTTCCCACCATATTCTTGTGGTGTTGTTATAGTTGGTGGCTTTGCAGTTGCCCGCCCCTACTGTAAATCTGATCTGAGACACCCCTCCCAGTCTAGTGTTCACTTTACTTAATACAGAGAGAACATTTGAGAAGGCCAACCCACTTCCTCTCTCTTTGCACTTTACTAAAAAAAAAAATTGCCTTTATTCATCTGCTTTTACGGTATTTGTGTTTCTTCCTACTTTATTACCTTATTTTGCTTTTGCCTCTTTTTAAAGTACATAATTGTATTTACTCTACTGCATTTATTACTGCATGGTAGTAGCCTGATTAAATTGTAACTGTTATTCTAAGCTTGTTGGTTTAAGCACTTGGGCTTCAGACCATTTGCTTTACATTAAGAAGGTTTGTGGTCTGCACTCTTGTGGGAGGAGAGGCTAGATTCTACCATTCTGAGCTGGGAATTTCTGGTTAAAGGCTTATTGTGCCTGCTTATTTGAACTGTTTCTTTCTGAAATTGGTGTGCCTTGTTTGCTGTAGCATAGACTATATTCAGGCCTGCTGAATATAGTTTTGTTTGTATAACTTGAGCACTAATCCAGGCCATCTTTTTTGGAAAAGGTTCTCCTGCACCCTAGTTGCAGGAGTGTGCAGTTAGAACTTGTCTGATTGAAGACTGCTGGAACAGGGCTCAGTTTTGAGCTTTTTTACTGGTTAATTGGGTAATTTGTTTAAATCAGCTTGCTCATTTGCTACTGTTATAGTAAAAAAAATAAAAAAATACACTTTATACATCGCCGCTTAGCTAGGGTTAAAATATTCCCGGCGCCATAAAGTCTGCTCTTCAAATTTTCCTTCAGAACTAGCCAGCTTTTTAGTTTTAGCACTCAGATCTGTTTCTTTGAGCTCAGCACTTGTTCAAAACTCATTATAAGCACTAAATAAGCTACAAATTACTACAGCACTCTTCTTTCCTCACTTGTCTAGAGGAAAACAGTTTTTAGTACTTAATAAAGGGTCTACTTTATTTAAACAAAAACATGTTACGTCGAACGCCACTCCATCAACACATATACACCGAACCGCGAAATAATTGCACGCACGAAACCGCAAAACTCAAAATACCGAATTGTCATACTTGGCCAACCCCACTGCCCAAAACATACTACCCACCCAAACAAAATAAATAAACCACAAACATACACCAACCAAAACCCTACTTCTAACCCTACACTAAACCCCACATACACCACTATCTATGCACTATCCTTAACCCCTCTCTAACCCTAAGGTCTGTAACTACTGCACACTTACCCTACGGAGCTATACCCAAACAAAATAAATAAGCCACACACATACACTAACCAAACCCCTACCTCAAATCCTACACTAAACGTTAAATACATTACCTATCTTACATTACCTGTCTATGCACTTACCTTAACCTGCACCCTAATCTTAACCCTAATGTCCGTAACTATCACACACTTACCTTACGGATCTGTAGCTCAGACGGGCCAACCAAAACACTTTGACATTTTGAATTTCGCAGTTTTGTGCGTTCGATTATTTCACGGTTCATTGTATATGTGTCGATGGAGTGGTGTTCGACGTAATGCATTTTCGTTTAAATAAAGTAGACCCCTTAATAAATAAGCACCTATCCAGGCATGTCTATGGGTCAGCTCCCGGTGTTTTCTCCTGTCTACCTGATGAATCTGGGCATCTTGGGGCAATGCAGTAATTGCCTCATGTACACAGACAACCCTCTCCTCTTACCACTCAACACTACAACCTGTGAGAGATGCACTTATATAGCCAAACTGGAAGCAAAGCTTTCTTCACCCAAGACTGGACTAGACAGTCAAGAGGAGAGGGTAAACACTTGCACCACACCACACTCATCACATAGTCCCTCAAAACCTATATCACCAAAACATACACATAGAAACACAAAACACACACCTACATTCATGGAGGCTCTCAATAAAAATCTGCCCAAGCAACAGAGACCTCCAAAGCAGAAACGCAAGTAACCTCCACCCCCAACACAACCCAAATGACACAGCCTACAAACTCAGTGTGCCACCCAACCACAGCCCATAAGGCATAACAACGTACCCAACACTCTAGTCATAGGTGACTCTATAGTCAGGCACACTGATGTTCCACTCACCAGGCTAAACAAGGAGAAAGTTACTGTCAGCTGCCTGTTTGGTACCAGGATCCGCCACATAATGCACACACTCAGGTCACTCCACAACAAGTACAAATATGACTCTGTCATTGTCCATGTTGGTGTGAATGACCTGAGATGAAACTCCCTGGACTACATGAAAAGAGACATGGAGGAGCTCTCCAATCTTGTAGCCCAGGCAGGTATGACCCTAGCCCTGAGTAGTATCCTGCCATCACCCAGAATGATACCACAGTACAAGGACAAAATGATTGACTTCAACAATTGGCTAAACTTCTGGTGTCATTCTAAGGGGATCCAGTGTCTGTCTGCCTGGGATGACATGATCGACAGACCATGATGCCTTGCCATTGATGGCCTGTACCTGTTGCCCTTGGGATTCTGGATACTGGCTAAGGCTCTTGCCACTCCATAGTGCCTTTTTAGGCAAGGTTCAAATGACACATTTACCACCATAACAGGTACAAGCAAGCAAAATCTGAGGGTATTGCTACTCAATGCTAGAAGTCTAAACCTCAAAATGCACTCACTCGAGGCACTCCTTAAAATGGAGAACATCGACATCTGTGCAGTGACAGAGACCTGGTTCAAGGCTCCAGAGAGCACCCCTGCATTACCAGGCTATAATTCATGCCACACCTTTCAGCCACCTAACCTGGACCGAAACACTAAAGGCAGAGGCATGTCCATATTCATTAAGGATATCCACACCTCCAGGCTAGTTGCTCAGCATAATGCATCTGAGATTATCCAAGTGCAATTAACTCTGGGCAAGACCACAATCCAAATTGTAGCTTGCTACAGATCCCCCACCATAACCCAGGATTCCCACTCCTCATTTCTTGATACACTGGAAAATATCAGGGTACAACCTAACACCTTAATAATGGGCAATTTCAACTACCCCACCATTAATTGGAAAAATTACTCACGTACCAACTCTTTTTCTCAACGTTTTCTGGAATTCATAAATTCCAATGTAATGGATCAATTTATCCACACCCCCACCAGGGGCACCAATATCCTAGACCTGGTCATTACCAACATAGGTGACCGGTGTTCCACACCAGAGGTCAATTCCTCGTTGGTCAGATCCGACCACAAGCTAATCACCCTAGACATCCACATCCCTCCCCCCACCCCCCATTAGGGAAAAAAATGTCTTCAAAGCCAACTTCACGCTTCTTAAGACTGAAGTGGCAAATTTCACGACACCCATCCAGACGGACAATAGAGGTACGACTGCTGAATCCTACACAAACGCACTTTATAAACAATTACATGCTCTATTACAAGCAGATGCATTTGATATCCTTTGCCTTACAGAAACTTGGGTGAAACCTTCTACTCATGACCTAGAAATAACCCCACCTGGATACAACATCCTAAGATGCGACCACACATCCTAAAAGGGTGGAGGTGTAGCCATCTTGTATAAATCTGAACTTCTCATTTCATCCTATAATGTGTTACTACCCTCAAATACCAATGCAGAAACCCTTACCATCAAACTCCAAATTAATAACTCTAAATCTATTTATATAATCTGCTCCTACATCCCTCCAGGAAATAATATTAGCACTCTTGAAAACATTCTAAGTAGCCTTTCCACCCTCCTACCTCAAGAAACTATTGTACTAGGTGACTTTAACATAGACTGGACCATATGTAACTCCCCCAATCCTAACACCCACACAAATCTATTTGGTTTCACTCAAATAATAAACACCCCCCACAAGAATCCACAAACCTAGTAATAAGGAAACTACTCTTGACTGGATCCTTATAAACAGTCACCCTGAAACTTATACAGCAGGAACTCTCCCAGATGACATTAGTGACCATGTTCTAACCTACATAACAAAACAAAAGGTATACAGCCCTAATAATAACAATTTTATCACCTACCATTCTAAAAGACACTTCCAAGCCGAAAGCTTTAAAAATGAGCTAAAAGCCCGTAACTGGTCACCTCTAAAGCAACTTAAGCTGGATGAAGCAGTTTCTTACTTTAATACTAAATTCCTTCAAATCCTAAATAGCTATGCCCCCCTCTGCTCTTCCCGAGTTAGGACCAAAATAGCCCCATGACTCACAAAACAAACCAGAGAAAAAATGTTCCTACGGAACAATATATGGGCCAAATGGAGAGCCTCTAAGAGCTCCGCAGACCACCTATACTTTAAACAGTTAAGAAATGCTACCAAAAAGGACATTATCTTAGACAAGAAAAACTATTATTCCCACCTTCAACAATCATACTCTAAAAACTCTCAAAAGTTTTGGTCAGGCATTAATAAACTTCTCAAACCAGGACAGGCTAGAACTCCAACCCCATGCTCTATTCCCCATAATAGTCCTATGCAAATAGCCAATGCCTTTAACAATTACTTCACTGAAGCAATTCAAACTCTAGCAAAAACACTAGTGCCCATTACCCCCTCTCCTTTACAATATACAAACAGTTCACTTCCCTACTTCCATATACAACCTGTGCCAACATCCTTTATCTACAAACTCCTTCAAAAACTCAAACCTTGCACCCCTTCTGCTGACCGCCTGCCAGCAGAATACCTTCAAATAGCTGCCAAAGTCACAACATATCCCATATCCATCCTTATAAACAGAACAATCTCAGAAGGTACCATCCCTTCCATATGGAAAGTCTCCCATATTATCCCCTTGCATAAAGGAGGTAAATCCACTGATATCTCCAACTTCCGACCAATTGCACCACTCTCTCCACTAGCCAAAATAATGGAAAAATGTATTCACCATCAACTACTTCAACACCTGTTCCACAATAATTTACTTGCCAACTGCCAGCACAGCTTTAGGCCCTTTCATAGCACTACTACTGCCCTACTAACTTTTACTGACTGTATAAACAGGAATCAAAACAATAACTCTCTCTCATCCACTCTATTTATTGACCTATCAAAAGCCTTTGATATGGTCATCCATAACTTACTTATCAGTGTGTTAAAAGCCTAATCTCTTGACCCACAAGCAATTCTTTGGTTTAAATCCTATCTAGAAAATAGAAAACAAGCAGTGCTCTGCGACAATAATCTTTCCACACCCCTCCCCATGAACATTGGAGTCCCTCAAGGCTCTATCCTAGGCCCTCTTCTTTTTTCCATTTTGATTAACGATCTCCATACTGTTTTTCCTCAAGCCACCTGTATACAATACGCTGATGACTCTACTTTAATCTGTACTGCTAAGTCATCAACCTCTCTCCAGACCCTTACTCAAACTGTATTTAACTCTGTTGAAAAGTGGTTCACCCATCATTGCCTCCTCCTTAACCCCCAAAAAACTAAATTATTACTTTTTACTCCCACCCAAAAATCTCCACAGATCCACTTCACAATTACCTCTAATAATGGAACTTGTATTTCCCTGATCCTACTGCACATCTCCTGGGCATAACCATTGATCATAACCTCAGCTATGATGACCATATCAACAATAGTATAAAAAACTGTCAATAAAAAAATAGGCTCTCTGTATAGAATCAAACCCTTCCTTACACCACTAGCGAGAACCACCACTGCCCAGACTCATCTCACTTCTACCCTATTCTATGCTTCTGCCATATATACCAATCTATCAAAGCACAATCTTACCAAGCTTGAAACTAGCTATAATAATATAGTCAGATTTGCCACTGGCTCCCCTTATAGAACCCACCACTGTCTCAACCTTAAACAACTCGGATGGTCGGAACTACAAAACCAACTACTATATAATCAAGGAAGTATTCCAAAAGACACAGATTGTGTGATTTTATCTGTGACTTTTGGAATACTTCAGTGTGATTTTATCTGTGACTTTTGGAACACTTCAGAAATAAAAATACAGCCTTGTGGACTTTAGCAGAGTTCTGGTTCCTTTCTTCAAGGTCGTGGATTATTCTTTGCTTGTCTTTGGTTTTTTGTGCATTACTATATAATCAACTTTTGATCACACAAAAAATCCTTTACCACCCTACTAATAACCTATCCTCTCTAACCTGATCTCCCCATATAAAAATCTTACAACTCTATGCTCAGCTAATAAGCTACTAATTGCCAACATTAAATCTAATAACAAAGCTGGGGACTCACTCTTTACCAATGTTGTGGGCAGAATATGGAACAAGCTTCCTAGAACGCTCACTTCTCTCTCATCTACACCACTCTTCAAGAAACATCTCAGAGAACATCTAAAAATGCACTGGCATTGTCCCTGCTCTAAGCCTGACTGAATCATACTTATCCTCTTATTTCTCTTCTTGCTATACCCCTTCCTCCTGGGCTATGGCCTCTCTGCAGCATTAATCAATAGAAGCTAACTTTATACTAGTACTTGTGTTTTCCTGCCTTTTCTCTTTCTCCTCTTTTCACTTAATGAATAATAATTTTCAAATATTGTGTAAACTTGTGCTTGATTGTACCTGAAACCTACTAAAGACTTTGTACTTGATTGTTTCTTAAACCTATGCCAAGGCTCTGTACTATTTTCACAAAATAACTTTTATTTGCTTTTCCAACCATTTTTTGCTCTCTAATGTATCGGAATCTAGCCATTTTTTAATTTTGTATTCTGTAATTTACTTATGCTTGGAGCTTTTCTCCTCGGGCCACTACTGAAAATGGACATGTATCCAGCTAGACTAGCCCGGTCAACAAATATAAAATAAAAAATAAATAAATAAATGAGTGCATGGATCATGCTATCCCTAACAGAACCAAGATGCTATCTTCCAAAAATAGGAATCCAATCTGGTGGTCCCCTTCCATAAACAAACTCTATTACAGAAGAAAGAAACCGCTGCAAAAAAGAGTAAAATCCCATGATTGGAGGAACTCCCTGGTCAGCCTCAATAAGAAGCTGAGATCCCTCATAAAATCCTCCAAAGCTAGTTACAAAAACAAAATTGCCACTATTTCTAAAGACAACCACGAAGCATTCTATAGCTATGTCAAGAATCTCAATGGCAACACTCAGATCTGCTCTGAGTTACAGCACAATGGCACTAAATATACAAAACCAATTGATATTGCCAACATCCTGGCAGATAGGTTCTGTGCTAACTTTACCCCCATCTCACCCACTAAAGGTCCCATCTCTATACCGGAAGAATGCAAAGTTCCTGTAATCATGGCTACACACTCTCCAAAGCCAAGAACACAGCATTCATGAGACCTGACAACATCCCAGGCTGCATTCTACATAAACTACAGAATGAACTGGCAACCCACCTAAGTACCATGTTCAATCATAGCCTCACCTCAGGCTTTGTACCCACTGAATGGCGCACAGAGACGGTTATCCCACTCCACAAAGGGGGATCCACCACGGACCCCAGGAACTACCGCCCCATTAACCTGATGACACCATCCCCCACTTTGGAATTATAGATAAACTCACTAAACTAGGTATAAATCCCTGTGTCACAAGATGGGTTGCCAACTGGCTCACTGACAGAACCCACACTGTGAAAGTAGCAGACTCCAAATCTGACTTCAGACCAGTGACAAGTGGAGTACCACAGGGTTCAGTCCTGGGTCCTCTCCTGTTTAGTATCTACTTCTCTGAAGTACAGGCTAACACAGAAGGTCTTTGGCTAATGAAGTTCGTAGATGACTGCAAACTAGGAGCCATAATCAAAACTCCTAACAATGTGGACCTCCTACAAAAGGAGCCTCACTGAGACAGATGCCTGGTGTCAAAGCAATGGCCTCAAGCTCAATGCCAAAAAGTGCATTGTCACCCCTTTTGGTAAAAACTCTGTACCCATGAACTACCACATACCTTCAGAAAATTCATGCTAATGCAAAACCTGTAATTGTATCAACTTTCTAAGTTTATAAGAGCAATATTTAAAAAATGACTCTGTTTGGGGCCTTTGTACCCCCACTAGTTAAGGTTTTGTCCAGATCACTTGCTCTAAGAGGTTGAGAGGTATGAAAGAGACTTCAGATACCATTGCATCTTTCTTATGTGGAGTCTGGCCAGAAGTATCATGAGAATCATAGATGCCATGGGGCTGAATATCCTGAGGAATTCCCTCCCTTGCCCACTATGGGGACACCAACAGCCACAGAAAACATTGCTAACCCGCGATCCATAGTGGCTGTATATACAACACCAGATGAATCTGGGGGATAAAAAACCTGGAAGAGATCTAAATATAGATCTACTTTTTTCTGTGGAAGAATAGCTCCTCTTTGTACTCGGGTTCTCTTAGAATCCAAGCCCTCATATGAGATCTCCTGAAACTTTGAAAAAGAGTCTGCATAGTTTGTAAGTCATCTAAATATGGAAAAACGTGGATACCCTGTAGCCTGCAATGTGCTATAATTGGAGCTAGACACTATGAACCCTTGGGGCAGTAGATGGCCCAAAGGGTAAGGCAGAGAATGGATAATATGATCCAGACAGAAAAAATCTTAAGAAACATCTGAAGCCTTAATGGATAGGAATGCGATGATAAGCATCTTTTAAATCTAAGGTTACAAAAAAATCTCAAATGGGGAAGAAGGAGTAAGAAATTATGTTGTGATCTTGAACTGCTCTATCACAAACTAGTTTAAGAAAAAAGGTGCATAACTGATCTCCAAGTATTTTCTTTCTTTGGCATCAGAAACATTCTTGAATGAAAACCTATTTCCCACTGAGAAAGAGGAACTATTTCTATTATACCCCCAGATAAAGCTTGTGCTGTAAGACCTGAGGAAAATGAAGGATTTGGTCTGGTGGATGTGGAATAATTCCCTGCAAAGGAGGGATCACATCCCACTGGATTCTATACCCTTGTTGAATCAGTCTCAGAACCCATTTGTCTGAAACAGCCTGTTGCCAGAGAGAGAAATGGAGATTCAGACTTTCTGGAAGGGTTTAAGAGACTGATAGGGTGGGAGGGAGGATAAGGTCCCTTACATAGTCATTCTTACTTATTTGACCAAACTGTCCTTTGTTCTGGAGGGTTTCTGCTTTCTTTTAGGGAACCTTTCCACCTTTGTTTTTTGATGTCTGCTTACCAGCATATAACTGAGACTGTTTGTTTTGTTTCTCACCACAGCTGGACAAGGGAGCAAAAAAAAAAAAAAAAAACTTTGAAAATTTAAAGAAGGGGGATAAAAAAAATTGAGAGATCCCCTGTATCAGCTTAACCCTGTCATTGTATTTTTGATAACCTTTGCAGCAATGGGACCAAAATCTCTACCAAAGGTGAATTTAAAATCTTATTTTTGCATCACCTACGATGTTCTGATAATGAAGTAATGCAGATGTCCTCAAACAGTACCAGTGACAACCTGACTGGATGTAGTATCTACAGTCATAAATACATCTTAAATGAGTAGTAACCTGAAAAATAAAGGAAACCAAACCACACAAATCAGATTTATCCTCACAGAAAGGAAGTGCAGATAAAACATTCCTATATTTTCACGATTTGTCAGAATAAATTTTAACATATGAGCCTGACAATTCAAAATTCTAAAAATTAAAGCTGCAGAAACAAACACTTCCTCCAAACTTAAAAACTGCTTTACCATCCTAGTCAGAAGGAGGAGGATTAGAGTTAAAAAAATGCTTGGCAGCAACTGGATTAACTAAAGCTATAGCTGCTGGGTCATGTTTGGGAAGAATGTGCACAAACGTAAAAGACTGAGTACCTTTATACATTCTATTTTCTTTCTTTACAGGCAGTAGGCTGCGTATCAGGAAAATTGCAAGCCGTGACGCACACTTCTTCCAGAGCTGACAGAACTGGGGCAATGGGTAAAGGTTCTGGAAATTCTTTCTGTAACAGATGATAGTATTTTCTGGGGGACTGAGAAACCTCAGTGTTCTCCCACCAAATACACTTACACATTGTGGAAATAATCTAGAAAGAAAATCATTAATAGGTAGATTTGAGTAACATGCTGTCCTCTAAGTCTGAATCAGAATTCTGAGGGTAAAAAAAACTGCATCTGTTCTATCACATTCCTCTCCAGATTTAATTTCTTGAATCTCTTCAGGAAAAGAGGACTCCTTTTTTTTTTTAACCAGAAACCACCTGATAAGAAAGGTCAAGAGACTGTACAAGACCCTGAACCAGACTTAATAAACTACTCCTGTCCAGTGAAACTGGAACAAGAGAAACTATACGTTTAGTTTTCTGATTCTTTTTGGCAAGAAAATTAAGGGAAACACATTTTAAGGGCAGCAATAGCTTCCTCAAGGGTGGGCAGAACATTCTGGTTAAGCAGGGGCACCTTCCCTGCATCTTCTCACAGCGCCAATAAAAGTGTCTCTCACATTGTCCACTAAGAGGCCCCAAAAGCTGCAGAGAACATTGCTAACTCCCATTCTGTAGTGGCTGTATTAGCCACTCCAGAGGAATCTGGGGAAAAAGAAGAGCCTCTCACCTGCCTCTGAGGCAAATTACCAGCCTGTTGTGGTGGCAAAAGTTGCTTAGTTACTTAAGACACTGGCAAACATACATTTATATAAAAGAAAACAAACAATGTGAGGATCTTCTACTAGCTAAGAATTATGAGTAATGATCGTTGAGATATAAGAAGATATTTATAATATAATATCACCACACTGTCCATGTACTGGTATATTGTGGTAGCAAATATAAGTCAATGGCTGTGATACAGGTGAGCCAGGGTTCTAATCCAGGAAACTCTTACTTTGGCTCAATTATAGCTTTGGTCTAGATTTAATGAACTGATATGTACTGGAATACTTTGCTCCACATTTAATGAACTGTTTAATTGTAAAATACTGGATTCTGTCATCATTGAGCTGCTCGTATCATTGCATAAACTAACTACTACAGCATATTGCTGTTCCCGTAATCACTATACCGATAACAAATCGTGTAAACTGTTGAAATTTTACTGCCTATTGCTTTGACTATACACTGAGTGCATGGTATCTGCTTTTATACTTTGATATTTGGTGCATTGCATAGTTGTTTGTTCAGTGTTTAAGATTTGTACCTGTTTCGGAGATAATATGTGCATGCAATGTTTAAATGATGCATAAAAGTTGTATTCTGGTAGTAATGGTTGTTGCAGTTACAGTTTAAGTGTGAGAACTAGCCTTGCCCATTTGCTCGGACTCTATTCCCTCCATTCTACATATCCATCCTTTTGTTTCCCTAAACTGCTAGCCTACTGCTTGGTGGTGGTTCTATGTGGTATTTCCAGTCCTACTCACCTAACTTCCCAAATCTCCCAGCTTACTCTCACCCACACTCATATCCTGTCTGTACCCAGCTCTTCTCCTGTCCTCTAATTACTCTACTTGTGTCCTACCAGTGTTTTTTACTCATTTTTTTTCACCTGTTACAGTGGTCATTACTCATTTCTTTTCATCTTTTACAGCCTAAACACCCTCTAGCATAACAAGGGCAGCCCATTCCTTGTCCACTCTAACCCAGCGTCTTGGACAGCTACTTCTAGTGCATATCAGCGGCTCCCTCCCTGCAGTCTACAAGATATCTTATCCCAAGTAACATAGTGCAGGTGATTGCCTATGGTTTTTAAATGTTGTTTTCCCCCTCTCTGTAATACTTTCTGGTTGCACACATGCACGGACAGGCAGTATTCCGAGCCATTTTCGTGCTTCTATAATTGAATCTAGCTAACCCAATTAGTGGTGTTGCTTCCCTTTCTGGCCACTAGATGGCAGTCTATTACTGCAAATAGCAAGCTCCCTCTTTCCAAACCAAATAGCTAGATAACTAGCTGGAATATGAACTAGAAAACAAAGATTACAGCTTCTATTTTTAACATAGCCATTATTATCCCAAGCAAGTGTGCGGCTTCCAAGCCCTGACTACAAACTCTACCTAGCTAGAAGTTGTAGTAAAACAAACCTAGCATCAAACAGGATAGTGCTGTTGCTGATTGTTTCTGTTCAGACTCTTGCCTCCATCAGCCAGGTTGGACCCGCTCCGTTCGCCCTTGCTATACTCAGGCTCACTCCGGTCCGCTTCCCTACCCCCATTTCCACCCACCCCCACATCAATTTTATTTATACCCATACTCCCCTCCTCTCCATTACCTCACAGCTCCTCCCACCATACTCATTAAACCACCTCTCTTAACAAAGTAATTACCTAAGCTACTACCACACTCATCACTTAACTAATATTATCCCACCTATTCTGTCAAATCCCCTAATTACAAGTAACATTGCAAACCCTTCTACACACTATAAACATGAGAGCCCTTCTCCATATTATCTCACTCACTATTCTTATTACTCTAGCAACCTTAACAAACTATCATGTCCAACTACCGCACAACCTAAATACCCCTAAACAATCCTCTACTCCTTACCATTATGTAGGCCCAACAACCATTCAACTAGCCCCATACCTGTTTCAAACTTCCGACACAGACTACTACCTATACAAACTACTCCCACCCATTAATAAGTACCAAGCCTCACTACAGCAATTTAAAACAGCCATCAAATTAAAAAAAAATCCTTTCACATCTATTCCAAGAACTCAAGTGTTGTGCGGACATATACCCCAACCCAGGACCAAACACAACAAACATCCCAGTCACCAATCAACACAACCCCTTATTCCATAGACCAAAATCCTCTCTCCTCTTTCTTAATCTAAACATTAGGAGTATCCTTAACAAAGTCCATGACCTTCATGCCCTATTATCTGTCTACAAACCTGATATTGTCCTATTAACTGAAACCTGGCTAAAACCTGAAATCCACAATAACAAAATTACAGCCCCAGGATATAATATCATTTGCAGAGACAGAATAGGCAAAATGAGTGGAGGGGTAGCCATAATGTACAAAGACCACCTCATCCTCAAACAGCCTGATATTACCCTACCAGAACTCAATAATGCAGAACTAATTCTTACCAAATTTCAAATAAACATATTAATATCATTGGTTGCTACATCCACTCAGGAAATAATATCACTACCTTAGAAAACCTACTTGAATACGTCTCTACCACTTTACCCCAAGAAAATATATTGCTTGGTGACTTTAACATAGACTGGCTTAACTGTTCAAGCCAAACTCCAGTCACCCACATCAACCTCCAAGGCTTCACCCAAGTTATCACTTCCCCCACCAGGAATGACAAAAGATCCAAATGCCAGTCTATACTGGACTGGATACTCTTATCCCATCCATCCCTTGCATCCCAAACCAGATGTCTACCAGACATTCTGAGTGACCACCAACCAACATACCTAGTAAGAGCCAAATCTCCCCAGATAAGCCATGTAACTCTTAGGTAAGTCAGAAATAAGAAAAGCTTTAACCCTAATGACTTCATCAATGACCTAAGATATCGTAACTGGACCCCTCTTAATCAATTACACCTAGAAGAGGCAGTAATGTACTTTAATAAAACCTTCATACAAATTCTTGACCACCACGCCCCCTACAGAACCACAAGAATAAAAACTAAATATACACCCTGGCTTACTAAACCCACCAAAACTGTTCTCTTAGAAAGGGATAAAGCATGGAACCAATTTCACAAAAACAAAAAACAGCTAGACAAATTGAAATACTTAGAACTGAGGAATAAAGCCAAAAAAATACATTAAAATGGACAAAATCAAATATTACCAAAACCTACAAGAAAAACATGTAAAAAATCCTCAGAAGTTCTGGGCTGCAATCAACTCTGTATTGCAACCAGGAAAAACAACAACCACCTCACCCACAACTGAGAATAACCATGATAACATCCCTACCCAGTTTAATAAATATTTTACTGAGACAATCCAAGCCCTAGCAAATAACCAACTGAATACTACACCCCCCTCCTCAACAAACACACCAAGTACAACAGAACTACCAGAGCAACAAAGTAATACATACCACTTTACCTTTCAACCAGTATCAATCAAAACTTCTACTAAAGCTCAAACCCACCACTCTGGCTGCTGATAACCTACCCTCAGAATGCTTCCAAATAGCTGCACCAGCTATAGCCTACCCTGTTGGAATCCTCATCAACAGGTCAATCGCTGAAAGCAAAGTGCCACACATATGGAAAAACCTCCTATATAATACCATTACACAAAGGAGGTAACTCCTTTGAATTCAACATCTACCGTCCTATTGCTATTGTATCACCCTTATCAAAAATCTTAGAATGTGTCATATACACACAATTCATGAACTACCTTCAGAAAAACAATTTGCTATCCAAAAACCAACACGGCTTTAGACCCTTTCATAGTACCACCACCGCACTACTAGCATTCACTAACAGCATTAACCAGCACAGAAATAATGGCCAACTAATCTCTGCCATATTCTTAGACCTAACTAAAGCATTTGATATGGTAGATCATAACAAACTTCTCCATACTCTATCTAGCCTAAAACTCAGTTTCTCCTCCTTCACATGGTTCAAGAACTATATCAAGTTGCCAACAGGCTGTAAAATGGCAGAACTAAAGATCCTCTCTACTACCAGTATCCCTGGGTGTCCCACAAGGCTCCATCCTTGGTCCACTACTCTTCACTCTATTCACCAATCAATTTTCATCCTTCCTGCCAAAAGCCACAATAATTCAATATGCAGATGACACCACTATCATATGTGCTGCCCCAACACTCAAACACCTCCACTTCCAAACACAAGAATGCTTCTCACAAACTGAAACCTGGCTTAGTGACCACCAGCTCATACTTAACCCAGCTAAAACCAAATTACTCCTCTTCACCCCTTATAGAGCCTTCCCTCATTCAGACAGCTTCACTATCACCTTTAATAACAAAATTGTTATTACCCCAACTACCCACACCAAACCTTTAGGCATAGAAATAGACAGTCACCTAAGATTTGACTTGCATATTGCTCAAACTGTAAAAAAAGTTCACAAAAAATGTGGGCTCCTTTATCGTAACAAGCAATTTCTCTCCAAACAATCCAAAATCACAATAGCCAGAACACATCTACTATCCACTCTCCTCTATGCATCCCCAGTATTTACCAACCTCCATAAAACAGAGCTATCCAAACTAGAAACCTGCTATAATAAAATAGCTAAATTTGCAACTTAATCAGCATATAGAACACACCACTGTGTATCTCTCAAAAAACTGAACTGGTTGGAGTTCCCTCAACTACTTCAACTCAATCAACTATCACTAGCCCATAAGTTATACCATCACTCACAAAAGATTCAAACCCTCCAAAACCTAATGCACCCCCCCACACCATATCAAGAACCTTGAGATCAAGCATCCTTAACCTCCATGAAGTTACAAGACATAACAATAAGGCAGGTAACTCTCTTCAGCTGCTACATTTCAAAACTCTGGAACTCCCTACCGGACCAAATAACATCAAATAACTCAACAACACAATTAAAAAAACTACTAAAAACCCACCTCACCAACAACTGGTTGTGCTTTTGCCTTGCCCTGGGTAAAGGCTGAATTACTAGAAATATATACACACATTGGCAATGATAAGTCTAGCTTTTCACATGTAACTGTCTGCTTTTATTAATATGAAATATCTTAACTCAGGATCTAGTTCCTCACATTTAACTGTCTACTTCTATAAGTTAAAACATTATAAAAATATATACAATCCTGCTAACTACTGTTATATCCTACTGTATAAGGCTGTAATATATTGCATGTGTTGAATGTATACATAATGTATTACAGTGTAAGAGAAGTTTACTATCTGACAATTAAGAGCCTTGTAAATTGTCCATACTTACCTATGATTGTTAAATCCTTTGTATATGTAATCCACCATTTTTATTAACCTGTTCATATATGATAATGCACCTCATATGTAACTGGAGCTTTTCTCCCCAGGCCTTCGCTGAAAATGGACATGTGTCCAGCCGGACATTCCCAGTTAACAAATGTAAAATAAATAAATAAAAAATAAATGATTGACAGTTACTCAGAAAAAAAGTTAATTGAGCAGCACTAAACACTCCAAAATATTCTGTGTGAACAAAATCACCACATTGTCCATCATCATCATCATCATCATCATCATCTTCTTTCGGCTGTTCCCATTAGGAGTCGCCACAGCAGATCACCTGTTTCCATTTCTTCCTGTCCTCTGCATCTTGCTCTGTCACACCAACCACCTGCATGTCCTCTCTCACCACATCCATAAACCTTATCTTAGGCCTTCCTCTTTTCCTGTTACCTGGTAGCTTCATCCTTAGCATCTTTTTCCCAATATACTCAGCATCCCTCCTCAGCACATGTCCAAACCAATGTAATCATGCCTCTCTGGCTTTGTCTCCAAATCTTCCAACCTGGGCTGACCCTCTAATATACTTATTCCTAATCCTGTCCACCCTCGTCACATCCAGTGCAAATCTTAACATCTTTAATTCTGCCACATCCAGCTCAAACTCCTGCATTTTTGTCAGTGCTACTGTCTCCAACCCATATAACATAGCTGGTCTCACTATCCTCTTGTAGACCTTCCCTTTCACTCTTACTGATACTTGTCTGTCACAAATCACTCTTGGCACTCTTCTCCACCCACTCCATCCTGCCTGTACTCTCTTCTTCACCTCTCTTCCACACTCACCGTTACTCTGAACTATTGACCCCAAGTATTTAAACTCATCCACCTTCGCCACCTCTACTCCTTGCATCCTCACCATTCCTCTATCCTCCCTCTCATTCACACACATATATTCTGTCTTAGTCCTGCTGACCTTCATTCCTCTTCTCTCCAGAGCATATCTCCATCTCTCCAGGGTCTCCTCCACCTGTTCCCTACTCTCACTACAGATCACAATGTCATCTGCAAACATCATAGTCCACGGGGACTCCTGTCTGATCTCGTCTATCAACCTGTTCATCACCATTGCAAATAAGAAAGGGCTCAGAGCTGATCCTTGATGTAACCCCGCCTCCACCTTAAACGCATCCGTCACTCCCACCGCAGACCTCACCGCTGTCACACTACCCTCGTACATATCCTGTACCACTCTTACATACTTCTCTGACAGTCCCAACTTCCTCATACAATACCACGACTCCTCTCTAGGCGCACTGTCATATGCTTTCTCTAAGTCTACAAAAACACAATGCAACTCCTTGTGACATTCTCTGTACTTCTCCATCAACACTCTCAGAGCAAAGATTGCATCTGTAGAGCTCTTTCCTGGCATGAAACCATACTGCTGATCACTAATCATCACGTCCCTTCTTAACCTTGCTTCCACTACTCTTTCCCATAACTTCATGCTGTGACTGATCAATTTTATCCCTCTGTAGTTACTACAGCTCTGCACATCACCCTTATTCTTAAAAATCGGTACCAAAACACTTTTTCTCCATTCCTCAGGCATCCTCTAACTTTCCAAGATTTAATTAAACAATCTGGTTAAAAACTCCACTGCCATTTCACCTAAACACCTCCATGCTTCCACAGGTATGTCATCTGGGCCAACAGCCTTTCCATTCTTCATTCTCTTCATAGCTATCCTTACTTCCTCCTTGCTAATCCACTGTACTTCATGATTTACTATCCCTACATCATCCAAACTTCTCTCCCTCTCATGCTCTTCATTCATCAACCCCTCAAAGTACTCTTTCCATCTCCTCAACACACTCTCCTCGCTTGTGAGTATGTTTCCCTCATTATCCTTTATTGTGGTAGCAAATATAAGTCAATGGCCTTGACACAGGTGAGCCAGGGTTCTAATCCAGGAAACTTTAACTTTGGCTCAATTAACAGGAGATGCTTTGCATTTGGAGTCTTCTGTCAGAGGTCCAGAGTGATTCTGCTTTAATCCAAGGTATCCAAGACAAAAATAAAAAAAATAAGTATACTTTATGTTTCCATTCCACTTTTTAAACTGCATTATGTCTGATTACTGCATTATTTTTGCCTTTCTACTGCACTTGTTTTCAACTATATTATTAGCCTAGATTGCATACTCTAGATTCAGATCTGCTGAATCTAGCCTGTTTAATTACACTTGAGCACTAAACCAGCCATCTTACATTAAGAGGGCTCCCCTGCATCCTTGTAGCAGAAGAGTGTAGATCCAGCCTTGTCTGAACTAGGGATTGCTGGAGGAAGGTTCATTGTGTGCTTTCCTATTGGTAGTTTAGCTTACAAGTGTTAAACTTTGCCTGTATTTAAGCCTCATATTTGTACAGTGCTGCACACAGTGCAACAGGGTTAGTGGTGCCCTGTATAGATGCAAATGCCTTGAAACATAATTTTTCCCTAGACATCTGTCTGTGGGACCCTCCCACGGTTCCCTGCTGCACTATCGACAACTGATTAGAGTTGCCACACCTATCATCTACAGCCTTCAACTGAACAAATCTTGTTAGTCCTAGCACAAAAACTGGTCAAACTAGCCCACTCCCTGCCCTATTAGCACATACAGTAAAAGCCTATTATAATGGATAGGCAGCTTCCCATCATTTCTGCAGCTAGCCTGATTGACATGGGAATACGGAGGCAATGTAGTAACTGCCTCATGTACACTGACAGCCACTTGCCCCTCAGCAAACAAATACCTTATGTGAGAGATGTAAATACACTATGAAATTGGAATCACTTCTCTCATGTAACAACAAACCGGATACCAAACAGGTTGTCAGTACATGCTCTTCACCTCTCACAAGACATGACACATAGATCCACATGCATTGAGATACTCAATAGAAGTCTACCAAAAGATCAGCAACCTCCCAAATGTAAACAATGTGAACACACTGATATGCAAATAGAAACCACTTCACATAATGACACACACAACTGTGTCCCAGCAAACAACCTCTTAAGGCAAAACACCTCTAAACCAAATGTTCTGGTCATAAGTGATTCCCCTCATCAGGCTGAACAATGAGAAAGTCACGGTCAGCTTCATTTCAGGTGTCAAGATCCGCCAAATCACACATGCACTCAAGTCACTCAACAGCGAGTACCGTTATGACTGTGTGATAGTTCATGTTGGGGTGGCTGACTTGAGAAGTACCTCTCTGGACTATATGAAGAGAGACATGATTGAACTCTCAGATTATGTGTCCCAGGCAGGTATGACCCTAGCCCTAAGCAGCATTCTACCTTCACCCAGGATAAGGCCACAATATAAGCAAAAAATGATTGATTTCAACAACTGGCTTAGCTTCTGATGTCATTCTAGGGGGATCCAGTATCTGTCAGCCTGAGATGACATGGTCAACAGGCCACGCTGCTTTTCCAGAGATGGTCTGCACATATTTCCTCTAGGGTCTTGAATACTGGCAAAGGCGCTTGCCTCCCCCATAGTGCCCTTTTTAGGAAATGTCAAAACAACAACATTTCTAACATAACAAAATCCACTCAAAGCAAACTCAAGGTTCTGCTGCTTAATGCTAGGAGTCTAAACATGAAGCTGCCTCCATGAAAGCACCCCTCACCTTGGAAGATGCTGACATCTGTGCATTCTTTAACTATGTCCTAAATCTAAAAGGGAGAATGCCCAGCTATGTGCTGAACTGGTAGTAGATGGTACCACTCGTACTGCATCAGAGGAAATTGCCAACCTGCTAGCTGACAGATTTAGCACAAATTTCAACCCCCTGGCCCCACCAGCCATATTCCAAAGCATGCCTGACACCAGTCCTCTGCCTAGGATCTCTAGAGATCAGGTCATATATGTCTTTCCAAGGCTAAAAACATGGCCTCAATTGGGACCAGATAACATCCCAGGTTACCTACTAAGCAATCTAAAACAGGACCTCGTGGACCCACTTAGTGTTCTCTTTATCCATAGCCTGAGAATTGGCTTTGTTCAAGGGGAGTGGAGAACAGCAACAGTAATCCCCTTGCACAAAGGGGGGGGGGGCATCAACTGACTCTGGAAACTATAGACCTATAAGCCTAACTAATATCAACTGCAAAGCCATGGAAAGAATTATCATGGACCTTATCAATAAGGACATAGGCAACCTTCAAACTCTAGACCTAACCCAATTTGGCTTTATTATGGGTAGATAATGTTTAGTAAATCTAGCAGACTTGTTAAAGAAAGTTATCAAAGCCCTGTATGAAGGTTAGACAGTGCATACCATCTATCTTGACTTGGCAAAGGTTTTTGACACAATCCCCCATGCAGGTATCATTGAGAAACTCTCCCAGCTGTGGATTAACCCTTATGTTACTAGAAGGATGGCTAACTGGCTCACCAACAGAACACATACTGTCAAAGTGGGAGACTCAACCTCTACCATTAGTCCCGTCACCAGTGGCATACAACAAGGATCTGTGCTGGGCCCTTTACTGTTTGGAATCTATTTCTCAGAAGTCCAGGCTAACATAGATGGCCTTTGGCTTACTAAGTTCACTGGTAATTGCAAACTGGCTGCAATCATTCAGTCCTCCAATGATGTTAACATATTACATGAAGGGCTAACACAGATAAATGACTGGAGCCAAAGCCATGGTGTAAAATTAAGTGCAAAAAAGTGCATTATTATGCCCTTTGATGAAGTGGAATTCCCTACTAATTACAGTATTGATAACATTTCCCTAAGCAACATCCCCCTATCTCAAACCCAGTGGTGCAAGACCTGGAAACACAGGTAGATAGCAATCTGAACTTTGACCACCAAGTTTCCTCAGTGGTAAGGAAAACCTTCTATGTTGCACACCTCATAAGTAAGGGTATTGCATCCACGTCTAAGGACATTATACCCCCACTGTACTTGATCTTCATCAAACCACTAATATAGTATAATGTTCCCTTTTGCATGTATCTC